>NC_092059.1:21293659-21418659 GCF_039877785.1 Chaetodon trifascialis | reverse complement strand
AAATGTTCATATGTCATTCCTGGTTCACCACACTCCTGTTGAAGGGGTGTGAGTTGGTTTATTAGCACAGGTTAAAGTCCAGTAAGCACTGTTAAAAATGGTAGATGGACTACACTCATACAGCACTTTTCTACCTAAACAGTCAAAGTGCTTTACAATTGGTCTTTTGTTGAGCCATTCATACACACACTCACACACATCCATCTGGATCAATTTAGGGTTTAGTGTCTTGTCCAAGAACACATCAACGTGTGGACAGAGAGAACCAGGGAACAAACTGCCAACCCACAGAGGTCAAAGTTGACCTCCTGAGTCGCCCAAATATATATGTTGGACAGCAGTTCAGTGCTGCACAATCAGGGGACCTGCAAGATGGTCAAAATCAAAGCACATGAGGGCGAGATATCCTGACTTACAGTCTGTAGTACACGAGTCCAGCTCCAAACAAACTAGATCCCACATTCCTCATGATGCCACTTGAAAGTGTCTTTCATTCTTCTACAGAGTTATCAGAGCGTAGTAACCAGTTTCTGACTTGCAGGAATCACACCATCATCCAAGTCGTAATTAAAACTGGGAAACTTGTATTTATCAGACTCTGCTTTCAACAAACATGATTGTCATCATGTCACGTAAGGGCTGCCATTCAAGATACTTAAACCTACATTTAATGTAATACTGCTAGAATAACTGCCATCCACCCCATGTGATGTGAATGCGGAATCGGACCCTCCCTGCCTGGTAAGCCCCCATGTCTTTCAAAATTCTTCTCCTCCAGCTTGTAATTTCCACCCCCAAGACGATACCCTGATGACATCACCATAATCAGACCTGATAAAGCTCCTCCAGAGACACAGAAGAGACAGATAGTACTCATAGTGACAAATAAACTGATCTCTATGGGTAAAATCTTTTCAGTGTCAACGTTCTGCTCCACAAAGACGTCATCACAGATTCTGGGACACATTCCAGCCAACCCATGACGTAAAACCTGCAGGTCAGCAGCAGCAGCATGTTCAGGAGATCAGATGTGTGTGTGAGAGTCAGTTTGCAGAAACATCAGTGACATCATCAGCAACTGTCCCAACTGCCAAAGACTCAAAAGTGTTTGGCTTTATGCCCAGGATAAATGTGTCCCTCCTCCTCCTCCTCATCCTCCTCTTGACCCACATTTGAGTTTCCAAAATGAAATCTGAAAGGTAATGGTGCCATCTGTCAAAAATGATGATGATCAATGTGTCATTGAGGCTTCAGCTCTCAAGCTACCTCATTATTTTACCTCACAAGACTGCTGTTGATAGTAATGCCTGACTCACAGTAAACTTCCAAATGTACGTGTTATTGGTTCTATTAGTGCTACACACCGAATGCCTGCATGCACCTGTCTGCAGGAAATTCAGATGTTTCTTGGGAATGTATGATGCAAGTCCAGAGGCTATGACTTTCACGAGCTGCTGGTGCACCAAAGTTGTGATAGATGATGAACTGCAGAGGACCCCTTTTGGTTTTGTGATGGACATTATAGATGTTAAGTGAACGGCTTTACCCACCGCTCACATCTGGGAGCATGGCAAACTGCTGCTCAGAGTCAGTAGCCAACTGAGTGGGCTGCTGTTTTGCAGCTTCCTGAGTCCAATCATCTCATCCACGGCCAGCATGAGGCCAATTAAATTTTTTTATATATTTATTTATTTATTTGGGGGGAATGTCAGTTCAGAAAGCCATAAAGCTATAAAACAGACAGGTTTCAGTTTGTCAACTCTGAGCTGACAATAAATTGTTATCTTTACTTCTTGTTAATCCACAATGTGCAACACTCTCTTGCCAGTTGGACTGGAATGGTGTATCTCTCCAACTCAGAGGTTTGACTGATGTGTAATTTGTTGCCTGCAGTCTTTCAACTCAGCTACAAATTTTACTATTCTGAATTACATCCAATGGTGAGAACATTTTAAATTTCTCACTTTTTACAACATCTGGACATGGGGATGTACTGTATAGTGGTTATAGCAAGTAAACGATTGTTAAGGTACAGTTAGGGTTAGCCAACTGGTCCATGCACAAGAGCTTCTGTCATACTATAAGTTTTAACAATGAATGAATTTGAGATGCTGCTGTAATTACATAATGTGATGCAATCATAGGAATAAGCATGATGGAATCAAGATTTCGTAAGCAGAGCCAAGTTCATGAAAAACAATTTATGATCTTGAATGTAGAATCAAGCGAGCAATTTTCCACTAAGTAACACCCAATCGAGGAAGTCACTACACATCTAAATGAGGAAGCCACGCTGGCTGTGACAAGTGGGCTGTACCAAACCATGCCAGGGGCAAAAGGACACGCACACGTAAAAGTTGCACATGCAATCTAACAGTTTGGTGTGCAAAATTGACTGGAGGGATTTAGAGAGATGTGTGTAAATGTGAGCGATGGTATCAACGAGAGGGATGGTGTTCAGAACTGAGGGGGTTGGACTACCAGAAGGCAGCATGACAGATGTTCAGGACAGCTACAAATACCTTGGGATACCACAGGCAAATGTGAACCATGAGGAGGCCACAAGAAAGTCAGCCACAGCCAAATACCTACAACGAGTAAAGCAGGTCCTGAAGAGTCAGATTAATAGAAAAAACAATGTCCAAGCTATCAACACATATGCACTACCAGTCATCAGATTACCCACTGGTATAATCAGCCGGCCAGAGGAGGAGATAGAAGTCACTGATATCAAGACAAGGAAGCTCCTCACAATGCATGGAGGGTTTCATCCCAAGTCCAGCACCATGAGAGTGTATGCTAAGCGGACTGAAGGAGGCCTTGGACTGATGAGCATCACAGCACGTCACACTGTACAGGATGAAACAACTAAGATTTAGGAATACATGCTGAGGATGAGCTGCCAAGCGATTACCTCAGGCAACAGAAAGCCGATAATGGAGAAGAGGAGGACTGACCATCATGGAAGGATAAGCCACTTCATGGCACGTACCACTGCCAGAGAGAAGAAGTGACTGATATCAAGAAGTCCAACCAGTGGCTGGAAAAAGCTGTACTGAAAGCACAGAAGCATGTGTGTGTGTGTGTGTGTGTGTGTGTGTGTGTGTGTGTGTGTGTGTGTGTGTGTGTAGTCTATTAGAGTCTTAGAGTCTTTTTAACTCTACTCTATTCAACTCTGCTCTAACAAATGACATAGTATCCTCATGCCATATGTGCCAGTTGGCAGTGCCAGGATGAAGCTCCAGCTAAACCCAGATGGCAGCACTGGGAATCTCCAAGATTGACTGAGTTTAACAACAATCTGTGAGGAAACAGGACGCCGGCCAGCCATTCTCTCAGTCAGTCCGCAAGTCAAGTCTCTCTCTTTCTCACTGTTTCCTGTCACCTCAACATCAGGTCTCTACATTTCCAGAGATGAAACTTCCTCAGACTGAATCTGATTCCCGTTGAACAGCTGGAACTGTGTTTGTTGCCTGGCAACAATTTTTTAGTTGTAATGAAGTTTTGCTTTCAAGACAAGAGGTCATACAATAAAGTGGTCTACTTTTAGAAAATGTATGACAGCACAGACAGAAAGAGTATTTAAAAAATGATGGTATCTGAAAGGATCTGAGTAGCATCTCAAGGCTTGTGTGCAAAATACAGTGTTTGAACAAAACAAAGTGTGTATATCCTGAGAAGGTGTGAGCTGTCATTGATTTGTTATTTTGTTTCGACTGATAAGAGTTCTAATATATTGTGTAAAATGTTGAGGAACCCGTGAGCATTTGTTATTTTTAATTTCGGTTTTTCTACCTGCCGCTGTGCATGCCTTCCCTGTTTGATACAGTGATGTATTACATTACATCTGTTTTATAAAGGCTTTGAGTCACAAGAGGCCAGGCTTTACAGTGATTTAAAATCAATGTGAGCAGAGCTTTACTGAGCTTCATGTTGTGTCTGTTTATGACTGACTGTTGCTTGTACCCTTTATATTTATATTATCTCTTATGTCTTTTGCTCAATGGTCCCACAATTGTATATACAAAAAAATCATTGCTCTGATCACTTCAGAAAGTTTGCTGCATTTTTGGACTTATTGCTCAATCGTCATCATCAAAAACATGACCAAACACCAATATTTAAGGATGACAGATTCCTACTTTTTCAGGCTGTGAAGGACAAATTAAACACACAGGCAACAAGCCAAGATGAGATCATATGACGCTAACATCAGATTTTCTAATATACTGCAAGACTCATAAGAAACTTGTCAGGTAACACAGATGAAAAGTTATCAAATTTAAACACAATAAATGAGAAAGAGCACATTTTATACTCCGTATAACACTTTGGCAGGCCAAGCTCATTCCAGAGCCAGAGCCAGGTTTTGCCCACAGGTCTTATTTCAAGCAGCTCAGATTCAGCTGATTTTGCCCACAGGTCCTATTTTGAGCAGCTCTGGTTGAGAGAGCCAAGCATAGATCCGCCATAAAACATAGGTCACACTACTGTGTATGTAGAGAACTGGCCTATTTTGGGTACCAAATAACAGCTCCTTCTCAACACCTCGTACCTGTTGTGTGAGCGTTAGCTGGAAATACAACAGTGATGCTCATAATATCATAATAGCAGGATTCCCAGCGCTGCGGACACTGTGCAGTAACAGCAATGGCTACAGAGATGTCTCCAAACATCCAGACATGCTGTGACATACTCGTGTGTGAGCGCTCTTACATCTTTGTGACGACCAGTTTGAGTTCTAGAACTTAAGAATAAAGACATTTTTCGAAACTGAGTACATTTAGTCAGAGGTGTACTGTAACAAAGTACATTTACTTGACCAATGTACTAACAGTAAGTACATATTTCCAGTACCTTTACTTGAGTATACATGTTTGGATACTTATGACTTTTACTCCACTACATTTGAAAGTACAATATTGTACTTTTAACTCCATCACATTTCTATGAAGGTTCCTGTGCTCGGCACCAAAAGCAGTCTCGTTAACTACTCCTCCTAGTTCACAGCGCTTACTGCGTTTTTTAACAGTTCAGTGTGAACTTTCAGTTGGAATGATGGCCACGAAATGAAGAGAGATTCATATCATTTGAAAAGTTTGCTCTGTTTACCACACACCAACTTTATCACTGACTACAAACATTTGCAGTCCAACCTGAGAAAGCATGTCAAGGTATGTATTGGTTTAATGCCACACAAACATTTTAAATAGAGTTGTCTGTGCTTGTAGTGACTGTCGTAGTGCAATTTTTATGATATAGTTATGCAAATCAAGAGAAATTCAATTGAACAACTTTGACTCGTTTAACACGGTTGTGCACTTTGTCAACCACTGCATTACTTCATCAGGCTCTTTGAAGGTTTGGACTCGGTTTTAGGGTTAGAGTAAGGTTTGGAGTTTGGTGATAGTGAGGGTTTGGCTTTGTGGCTATGAGGATTCTGATAAGCAGAGATACAAACGTGAATCTCTCAGGGGAGGACAGTTGATGACAGAATTGTGTCATTACAGCTGTATTCACAAGCAGCTTCACACACACACACACACACACACACACACACACACACACACACACACACACACACACACACACACACACGGCTTCCCATAGAGACAATATGAGTATGAGATGGGACCCTGCAGGCAGCAGGATGTCATGCAGTGAACTGACAGCCTGCTGCAGAACCAACCAAAAGAGTCGTGTCATTAAATCACTGAAGCCTCAATAGTTGTTTCCTGTTAAGATGTTCACTAACTTAACGTTGCCAAGCAACAAATACAATTCTAGCCAGTGAGAGGAGCTCTGGCCAAGATCATGTGGCAACAAAATATTGCAGATAAAAAAGAAAAGATACTAAAGGATCAATAGCTTTGAAACTTGAAATGTTACATGATGAGATTTGGATTTCAGAGAAGTAGCAGCTGTAATCAAAGCCACCTGCATGGGTGAAGTTCTCTAGTAATGAACCTGTGAATAAGTCTATGTATTTTAAACATGAATAAAATCATGATAGAATATCATAAATCCTTAAAAGTGTCTGAAACTGGGAGAAAATGAAACCATTTTATTCTGCCTAAGGCAGCTGGTTTCAGTTGAACCTTCCGTTCAGGTGTGTAGGTTTGGGACCGTCCTCCCAATTACAATGACAGCATCAGTCATTTCAGCAAGTATCCCGAAACAATATGTGTTTATGTTGAAGTGACAGAGCCCACTGGCAGCTGTAGAAATTATGACAGGAGCAGAGGAGGAAGTCAGGTGATGCTGCTCTGGAGCAACAAAGCTCACATAGAGAGGAGGTCATGGTGGACGATCGATCCATCAACTAAACATTGGACTGGACGGACAGCTGTCTGTTTCCCATTTTCAACAGACAGTTAAGCCTGAACTTAACCAAATCTTAACCGTAGTGTTGTCACATCATAAAACTGAATTATTTTTCAACAGTCATTTGGTTTCAGAAGGGTCATCGGACAAAAAAGGTAAACCTGGTATTATTACAACCTGCTTTGCAGGTGGCACGGTGGCTCGGTTCTGGGTGCTGGGCGTGTCCTCCACCTTGCCTTTGGTGCCTGCTGTTCAAGGAAAAATAAGGGGCCTTTCTGTGTGGAGTTTGCATGTTGTCCCTGTGTTCACCTGGGGTATCCTCCATAAAAATACCCCCACTAAAAACATGCAAGAAGATGGAGGAAGAAGACGACAACGGAACTGGTCCCCAGGCGCCGGTCGACTGGCAGCCCACCGCTCCTGGTCTGCCGTGGAGGAAGGACTGACTATGGATGGTTCAAAAAGTGGGAAAGAATTTCACAGATGCATGGCGTGTGCAGTTTCCCCTTTGACTCTGCATGTTGTGTGTAATTGTGACGAATAAAGGAATCCCGAATCTTGAATTCTTAATGTTTTGGCATCCGATGAGCTTTCAAACTCCAGGGCCTGTTACTCAGATGGGTTTTCTTCTAGGATCAGATTCAGTTTTCTAAACTGTACCTGAAGGAAGTTCAAGACCTCCAAGTCTGTTCTGTAGACCAAATGTTACACATCCTAGCTGTAAATAAATGCTTGTATCTCCCAAAACTAATTGTTCTCTGAGGGATCCATTCCATACAGAACAATATTATACCAGACTACACACCACAACACTGCGCACAAATGAACCACAAGAGGTTGTACAGATGAACGATTCATTGAGGTTTCTATAATTCATAGGTCTATGAATAAGTGATATGAGATCATAAAGTGATTCATAGACACACTAACTCAACTCCAATTGGGGACAAGGCTTTTGTCTCCAGATGCACCAGCCACCCCCAATTAACTGGTCTTGAGTCTGAAATCTGTCCACAAAAGTCATACACACACACACACACACACACACACACACACACACACACACACACACACACACACACACACACACACACACACTGTACTGAATGAACGCAGGCTTTTCCGCCGTCCGGAGTGTGTTTCCTGAACACCTGTTGAAAAAGGAGAAATATATCTTTTTTCCTTGCATGGCGTACCTGAGCGAGAGCAGATATAATGTAAATGTAAATTCCGTCTCTGACTCTCTGTCCTGCTCCACCTCACAGACTGTTGTCTATTTTTGCAATGTACAAATGTGAATTAGTAATTCTTCAACACAATATTGGTTTTATGTGTTTTATGTGTCATTGTGTAAATAAATATGACCAAAAATATGAAGTGACCACTTCACACAGCTTGTCTGTGGAACCATCAGTGACTGTGAGCCCTTAATGGCTGTTTAATTTGCTTATGCCTCAGGCAGCGACAGTAAACGCATCAGCTGCACCACTTAATTGCATTGGAAGGCAACATATTAACATTATTCTACATGGTCAGAAGTTGCCTTTTGAGGGATAACATCACCAAAACTGTCCAAAAAGCCCCTAAATGTAATAGTAGTGCTGTGTCAAGGACCACTTCACTTAATGTTTATTTCATTAATTTAAAGACATTTATTCACATTTCAAATGGATGAATATATTTTGAGCGCCTGTATAATCTGACAGTGAGTCCTGCGCGTCAACAAGTCTGAAGTCATGATGATCTTACTGTAAGAACACAATAATTGAGCAGAGTAAACGAGAGGAGAGCAGATCGAAGAGTAGGCAGCCTTGTCCCATGGTCGTCTTCCTGCCAATGTGAAATATCCATGGTTTCATGAATCACTATGTTTTATTTTCTTTTTCTGGGGCCAAAAGCTGCAGTTTATAAAGCTGTCTTGTGCACAGTGCCCATTACTGTCTGTATTCTAAGCCTTAAGATCTGTTAGGTATTAGGTGTGGGAAGAGACCAAGTATTAGTCTGCTCCCACTGAGATGACTAATTGGCTGGCTAGCTGGTTGGCTGGCTGACCAGCAGGCTGAACAACTGACTGACAATGGAGGGACACGCTGAGGAGAGATGGGAAATACAGTACATGGGATTACATGGTAGGTAGGAGCTGGTATTTGGACGACATGGTAATACAGCTCCGGTGTGTGCAGCACTTAAACTGAGTTGAAGTCACTGACTGTGGATCGCTGTAAGGCTGACTTGACTGTTTGTATGTCAAGACAGACAATAATCCTCGTACTGGAATAGCTGGCACATAGAGCAACGAGTTCATGAGCCAAAGTGTCTGTTTTGTGGACATCAGAGGTAAAAGCTTCAACCTGCTGGGCAACCAGAAGCCCCTGATACTTCTTTATAAGACCTCCACCACACACAGCAGAGCAGGATTTTCACTGGTTTGTTATTTACTCCCTGTAAAGCCATGTCTCTTTCAAGTCCTCTCACACTGCCCCTCTCTCTCTGAATCTGAGAGTACATGCAGCCTCTATACTGCATTATGCTTTATATGGCATTTTGTGAATGGGTGTTGCTAGGTAACTGGAGTGCAATAAAGCGTAGCGACTTGGTTCTTGTATTTAAGATGATTACGGATTAAGACAACAGTTTTAAGCACTGGAGCTGCTGAGCTAACTGGAGAAATTTCGTGCATAGAGAGGATGTGTAATTTTTAGTAAGTCACTGTTTTTATTTTGGCACAAACAGACAAACATACTGCACATTTTTCTCAGGGGCAAAGCATCTCAACATGTGTTGCAGTGTGGAAAAGCAATATTTTGTATGGCAGCAGGGAATATGTTTCAATTTTTGCCTGTTTGTCTTTTCAACACTGCAGAGAAAGATTTCTCAGTCACTACTGGCAAGATTAGCTGCATCCCAGCTCTGGGGCTAGATCCTTCAAAGGAGTACCAGGCTTACACCCCTTATGCCTGGATCAGACTGCATACTTTTTTTGTCTTTCACAATGCTCACCGTGTCAGATCTAATGATCACAGTGCCATAAAGTCTTGCCATATCTTGGTCGGTGACTGGCAAGACTACATGTTTGACCCCAATCAATCATGGCACGATTTACCTGCTGAGATTGCTGCTGTCGGGTGGGACAACGAAAGAGAGGAAAAGTTGGTTGAGCTTTGACAACATTTGACGTTTCCTTGAGGGAGGAGGATTGGATCAAAAAAGACAAGTGTTGGTGACAAATAGTGGAAGCACTTCATCAGTCCAGCAAGTAGCTGCTGTGCGGTCATAACATTATCCCCGGTCCTAACTGCAGGAATGTGCTCATCATTACTAATTCCAGATCAAACATTAAGATAAGATAAGATAAGATAAGATAAGATAAGATAAGATAAGATAAGATAAGATAAGAGTTTATTGATCCCACACCAGGGAAATTAAGTCATTACAGCCAGCATGTATTACAAAAAGCAAAAGCAGTGGCACAGAAGGGTCACGATAAAAAATATATATATATATATATATATATACAGGATACAAAATAGAAACTATGTATATGTACATTATATACACACAAAAAAAACTAAATGCCATAAAATGACCAAAATGGGGCCAAAGTTTACTTCACCTATTGCATTTGGTTTAAACGTTATAACTCATCCACCGGCATTTTTTTTTTTTTTTTGTTATACAAGACTGTCAGCATCCCGCACAATGCTTCTGTTTGATTGACAGTTGCTTCACCCGCCTCCTCGATGACACCTGAACTTGTGCGTGATTGTGAAATAAGACATGCTATGTTTAGTCGGGGTCGGTAGTCTTGCCAGTCACCCAACCAAGACACGGCAAGAGTTTATGGCACTGTGATCTGAAACGGTGACCATCGACATAGACAAAAAAATCTTGTAGTCTGTTCTTTGCATTAGTGAGAGAAGTGGTCAGTCTCCAGTGAGACAAAAACTAGTGGTGCATTTGCAAAATTATATAGTCAAAGAATTCCACCCGTTATCACCTGGGAGATGTACAAAAACCCTGCTAAAACTGTCCAACATCTATCTCAAGCTCTGCGAAGTTTGGTGTCACCACAGAGCAGCGGTTAGCTCGAGAAATGCAGTGGCTAGTTTTTATGAGTTCTGCTTGGTTTCTCTGTGGCTTTTTTTTTTTTTTTTTTTTTTTGGTTTGAATTTGTCACGTCTGTCTTTCATTCAAGGGGATTTGGGCTAATCTTCCATACTTAGAAGTGCTGGAGGACGCGTCCTCATAATGTTGATGTGCTTCATTAAAGTAATCATGTTATTCAACTTCTAATGTATAGTTTTCAATTTTGCTCCAGACTTTTGGGAAACGTTAATGGAAACAGACCCCAGACCAGTGTTCTGAGGTTGAGACACCTGACACCTTTTCTTGCTGCACCTTAGTCTGACAGAAGAAGATGTACTAAACTGCCTGAGAATACAGCCTCAGGTCCTGACTAACTCTCTGCAATTGGCCCAAGTCAGAAAATGCCCTTGGTCCCAAACCTTCATGCTACAAAATGCACTAACTTCAACCAACTGGTGAAACATGGAAAAGCTGCTTGGACATAGTGAAGGATATAAGTCTACAGTGTCCACCTCCTCATGCTGGATGGTGACATAGGAAGGCAGCTTGAGTCTTTCCGACACTGAGCTGCAGGTGGGAGCAGTAACTCGGATCCAGATCTGAACTCCTCTTCATTGAACCTCTCATGGGTGGTTGTAATTTTCATTCCAGGCTTTTTAGCTGGGATCACTTCCAGGAAATGCTGCAGTTCAAAAATGACTCTTTCAGCTTGAGCTGTATAGACAGATCTTTAATTTTATTGTATTTACTTATTCCTATGTATAAGTATCATTTATAAAACTGCATAATGTCTGTCTGAGGATGACCTATCCACCGCTTACAGCCTGCCACATAACTACCAGGAGAAATTACTCAGAAATATTTGTAAAGTACAACACCACCTGTCATCAGTGAAGGAGAAAATATCTTATTAAAAAAACACTTAACTTAACACTTAATAAGAAATGTATTGTATCATATATATAATAGTATATCGTATGTATAGAATACTTTTTTATAGGCAGTCAATCAAAGCAGATTAAGGGCTATGAAAGATGGAGTATGACATTACAGACAGAAACTATAACGTTATGATTCTGTTGTGAAATCTGAATACATATGACATATGAAAGTAAATATAAAGTTTTCCATAAAGTACTTTATAGAAAAAGTTGCATGCACACACACAATTTGCCATGTGTGTCTCCATGTCACGTAATTCAGCATGTAATCATCTTGTTATTTCAGCCCTAACAGCCCATTACAGTTGTAAAAAACAGATGCATGTCACATCTGCTTAGCTGTGAAACTCAGCCTGCTGTCCACAGTATGGACATGCGCCTGATGAATTATGGGTAGTGACGTATTTCTATTTCATATCTTCCTCTCCTCCTCATCTCTAGTTTTTCATTATTTCTCCATTTTCTGCTGTTTGCCTCATCGCGTTTTTGCACACCTTCCTTCCTTTCATTTCTCTCTTTGTGTTGTCAGCACAAAAGTAAACATAGACACAACAGAGAGCTGGGTACACTGTGATGTGAGCTTGTAAGCTGAAATACATTTGTGGACAGTGAGCAGGCTCAGACATGTGCCAGCCCACCAGTGGGCTGCAAGGTCACCACCAGCAACATGGGAGAAAATTTTGACCTTTGTCCCAAAATTGTCAGTAGGCTACCTATACTGAGGCAGGAGCAGGACTTGGTACCAAACATACATGTAATGTCAGAGGTCAAGTGGGAAATAAACAAGATGAATCAGCTTAAAATCAAAAATGAATCGGATAAAGGACTGATGAAATGAAATGGGAACACGGAAAAGGTCAGGGAAAAAAATGAGACTGATGCCAGCACCAGTGCCACGCAAAATCCTGCTGGCTGCATTGATAACATGAACAGTCTGCTGGCGCCAAATGATGATGAGGAGGAGGACGGAGTCTGGACAGATGAGGCGCAGGCAGATTCCAGTGGAGAGCAGAGGCAAGAAGAAGAAGCTGCTGTCAAGGACCAGCAACACCACTACCTCCCAGCAGGTGATATTGCTAGCGCTAGCTCATGTGCTAACTTGATATCTATTGCTTCATCTATATGTTATACATAGCCTGATATTGCTTTATACAGCTCGTACTGTAAGTGTGTATGTTGGAGAAAAATGAGGCCGGTCCAGATGAAAATTTCCAGGGCGGAATTTTGCTCCCAGTCCGAGCCAGACAGTGACGGTTTATCAACAATGGTATTTGTAAGTTAATCGCCCTTTGATTCTAGATAACTATTGCAAAAATGAAATTCAGTTAGAACAGACGGACATTGATTTCCCTGTCCTCTTTTCTAAATGCCCATCTTGTCTTCCCTCCATTCACTTCTCATCTACTGTTTGTGCTCTTTGTTTAATGTCTATGTCACATATCACTGTAGCACTCTGCATGGATGGCTCGATGGAGACATTTCTGGATTCCTTTCTCCTCCGCACACATCTCACACTTTCTGCCTCTCACTTCCATGCCTCCTCTCCCTCTCACTTGCGTCAACACTTCTGCCTGCTGATGAATATATGAATGAGATTAAAACAGAAAGACACACACACATGCGGACACAATCTCTCGCTCCTTCTCCAGCGCACACACACGAGGACATAAACATTTTATCATTTCCATTTCAGCGATGTGAATGTCCAACGACTCTTTCAACTTCACTGTTCGTTCTTTAAGAATAGATTCCAGTGGAGGGCATGAATTTTGCATTTAAGAAACTTGAAATTGCACAAGTAAAAGTAGAGTGAAAGCCACCAAATAATGAGACAGCCCTCCAGTCAGGAGACACCCTGTGTGACTTTGATCCTCTGCCTTAAATCAACCCACAACATCCCCAACAAGTAAATAATGCAGCTAACAAGCAGCTTTTACCTCAAGCAAGAATCCATCCTTCCCTGTTTACAATGGAGGAGGAGTCTCGCTGCATACAGAACACACACATGCACACACACACACACACACACACGCGCACACACACGCACACACACACACACACACACGCACACACGCGCACACACGCACGCACGCACGCACACACGCACACACACACACACACACACACACACACACACACACACACACACACACACACACACACACACACAGCAAAGTGTAGCTGTATCATGCACCATGTTTCTCAAACCCAGAAGGTATAATTGGCCCTTAACTCCAGGACACAGAGGGATAGATGAAGGATTAGAGATAAAGCTGGAGGGATAGATAGCAGGAACAGATGAAAGCTCCAGGAAAAGCTCTAGGAAACCAATCTATGTGAAATAAAGAAGAAAACAGAGAGAGAGATGGAAGCTGTGAGGAAGGGATGGGCGTGAAGTGCAGCTTCCAACCTTAAAGTTTCCCCCTTCCTCCTTCTCTATCTCTTTTCTATCTCTTTTCTTTTCCTCTCACTATTTCTCTCACTTCACTGTATGTCGCTCTGTTGCTATGGCGACTGTTCCTGCCAGCGCTGAGGATGAGAGGATAGCTGAAAAGACGAATAGAAGGGCGATGAAGATGGTGAGAGACGACGTAGATTAAAACATGCATGACAATGTTTCCCATTATGTTGAGCAATTTTTGCTTTCTAGCCGAGAGTTAGGCGAGAGAATCGAGACAGCTCTTATATTTGTCTAATGAATATAAGTCTACAGCTAGCATCAGGGTAGCTTAGCTTAGCACAAAACCTGGAGACAGGGAGAAACAACTCTAACATTATATCATGTTTGTTCAATCCATGCAAAAACCTAAGTGCAAAACCGTCAAGCTGTGGTCTTATGGGAGGTTATGTGCGGGGCTATTTCTTGGTCAGGAGTAGTGACTTCCTGAAGTGACGTCAAGACATGTATTCCTCATTAATAAGGAGGAGGAGGAGGAGCTTCAAGCGTGTCTTTCAGTCATTCATTCTCACATACATCTGACGGAGTAGATGTGCTTCAATCAATACAGCTATCTTCACAGGTCTTGTGAAGTTTTACTTGCCATATATGCACGGAAACTGAGACATATTTTAATGCTTCAAGTCTATTTTATTCTGTTTAACTCATAAAAACAATGTTTGTGTGTTGGGCTCTGATTGCTGCAAAATGTAGGTAGTCTATCCTCAGTACTGTGCCTGAACGCATCCTGCGTAGATGTAGGACTGACAATGCTCTGCCAACATATGCTTTCACTACGCAGGCTGAGTAGACACGGTGTTAACAGTGCCACCGTTAAATTTCATTAAGGAGGTCAAAGTGAAAGAATTCCTTTGGTTGGAAATGGCATATCTATGAGTTCTACCCTCGATAAGACAAGCTTAGAGTAATCATACATAAGTACTTTGATTTATGTGACATGGCCTGACTCCCAACACAACTGTAGGGTAACAAAACAGGTTTAGATCAGATTCAGCAGAGCTGCACATCTCATTAGGCCTCTGAAATTGGCTGTTATTGACAGTGTAGTGGACAGAATTAAAATACAGTACTGTGCTGACGGTGCTCTTTACATCTGCACGTCACTTTCTCTCCCCCATACCTGACAGAACTGTTTAGGTGGACTCCACCGATGGCCTCTAATGGTTGCGCAAGGTCAGCAGCAAGAGCTTTTTAGAGGTGGGACTCCCATCTCCTGGAATTATGCGCAGCAATAAATACTGTGTTCAAGAAAAGCCTGCAATATTATGGTGTCACTTTCAGCTGAGCAGGTCTATGAGGAAACAAACTGGTATAAGGGCTTTCAAATGCAAACAAAAATCTGGACACCAGGACAGTCAGTCAACACGCTGTTTGTTTGAATAGTTTGAAATATCTTATTATTTCATAGCTTGTTGCACACCCAGGACTCCCTGGAAAGCAGTAGCAGTATCGAAACTGCTATCCAGGTTAAAGTGAAGTTCCAGCATGTCTGCCCAATTTAGGCTACTTCCATACTCAAATTTGGTTGCAAGACTCTGCTTCATCACTGGTAAAAACCCCTTTAAACGCTTAAAAAATAATTTGAGTATTCTTCTACTACTGGGCTGCACGGTGGCGCAGCAGGTAGTGCACGTGCCTCACAGCAAGAAGGTCGCCGGTTCGATTCCCGGGTCGGCCTTTCTGTGTGAAGTTTGCATGTTCTTCCCGTGCATGCGTGGGTTCTCTCATTAGGTTGATTGGTGACTCTAAATTGCGAGTGTGAGTGTGAATGGTTGTGTGTATGTGCCCTGCGATCGGCTGGCGACCGGTCCAGGGTGTACCCCGCCTCCCGCCCATGACAGCTGAGATAGGCTCCGGCCCGCCCGCGACCCCGAAAGGGATAAGCAGCATAGAAAATGGATGGATATTCTTCCACTACTTGTAAAGGTGAACCTTCCAAATCACACAAGTTGCCTATAATCTGGCCAAACAGGGAATTCCCTGAATGATCCAAGTTTAACCAACCCCGGCCCCCGCTGCTTTCACACCGTCTCTTATTGGAGGTCTCTGCACCTCTTTCCGTGTCTCTGCATGAGCTCTGCTTTTTGGTTCTGCGGTCCAAGGGCCTGTTTCAGGATTTTCCCCCTGACCCTGCAAATGTCTTTTCATCCCGCAGTCACTCAAAACATTACATTACAGTGATTTTGCTAACAGTATACTTTTCACTAAGCACATAATCACATTATCTTAATCATAGTCTGATAACATTAGCTATGCCTGAACCACAAGCTCTCCTTAATCAAACTGCAGCTATAATGTCTGAGACACATTCAACACGGCCATACGTTACTGTACGCAGTGTTTCATTACAGCATACAAAATAACAGCGTGGTCTGTCTAAACGATCTGATTTGAGAAACAAATCTGATTCAGTCTGAGCAAAGCCTTAGATTCACACTTTGCAACAACTTTGGTTGTTGTGTGGTGAGTTCAATCCTGTATGGTTACATTGACTTTCTGCAGTTTGGAGGTTAGCCTGAAGTCATCTTCTTGAAACAATGCCTTGGAAATTGCTGAATAATTTTATACAGAACTGTAGCATAAGCTGCCATAATGGACTGTTTACACAGCTCAGTAATGTTCACACATTTCAGTTTCTGAAAAATGTTTTTGTGAAGACATTTGCAATTATATCACAGCAAGTCGTGACTTTGTCATTTCTGACAAAGCAGTGAATGGTGCTCAAGCAGCTCAGGGAGAAATCACTAATTAGCCATTAGCTATTAATTAAACTGTTCATTAATCCAACCATCTATCAGCAACCAATAATTTACTGCAGTTCTATACAGCTCTTCAAGGGAGGTTCTCCCTTTAAGACATATTTACAGTTTTTTATTTGCTCCATCTTAAGCACACTGTCAACCCTGAATCTTGCTATCAGATCAGGTTATTTGGTGTCCCTGCAGCAGATTGAGAGCGATTTACAGAATTGTATACTACAGCTTGATTGACAACAGACATTGCATTCAGCAACACTCCTTTTCTGTCTTGGAAAAAACTCTAAATTGCTTTCTTAAGTGGGATTAAGATAGGATTTTCTCATTCAGTTGTTCCTGTAATGTGGCCCCAAGAGTGAATCACACAGGAGTTGCTCACAAAAGCCATTAACTCTGTTCAGTTCAGCTCAGCCTGAAGATTCAGTCCCATGGGATTCATTTGCAATTGCTTCAATTACCATGGACTTGCCCAAATGTTCTCCGTTGCTCCACGGTCCTCTTCTGCAGAGAAGAAACTGCAGTCATGAAGGAGTCATTACAGCAAATGCCACTCACAAAGGAGCTATTTAAAGAAGCACTCTGTCCAAAAATACACGTCAAAAATATTACAAACATAATCTTGCACTCACCATATACTGTTTCTCAAATCTAGAATAAGAAAGTCTTATTTTACTTTTTAAAAATGAGTGCATTTGACTCCTGCCCCTTCGAGTACACTCTATCCTTTGTGATAATTACAGTTCATTCACCCCACTGAGTCTGTGGAGGACACCATGAGAAAAGGGATGAGGTCATTGCGCGTGCGTATGTGTTTTTGTGGCAAGATAAACAACAGTGAGGTGTCTCTGCTAATGTAGCGTACCCACGCCAATATGAATAGGGTGGACAAAATAATGGAAACACCTGTCAGGACTGTTGCATTAGACTGCATTAGTTTTATACCTAATAATCTGGCAGTTATATTAATGATATCAACATGTATGGAAATCCTGCTGCCTCCTCCAAATAGACAGTAGCAAGCATATGCCAGATGCATTCAAACAAACAGACTCAGAAGCTGGGAGAGCAAAAGGCTGCTCTTTATTGCGAATGGGAATCATGACTCTAATTTAAAAGGTGCTCAGCGGCACAACAAGGGAATGCTGAGAAAAGCTTAACTTTATGTAAATGTTCACGTCAACGAGGCTAGAGCCAATCACGCTGGTTTCAGTGTCCACAGAAATGGAAGCACGGAGTCATTTACTACTCACTCATCGTTTAGTAGGCAGATAAAGGGACAAGTCAGTCCAACTTGGACGTCATTGTAATAAGAGATCACACACACTTACAGCGGCTCTGTCACACAACTGCCCAGTCGGAGTATGTAAATGAAGTGCTCAAGGCAACATACTCACAGAGGTACTGATTCATCAGATGCCACAGTGTCCAAAATGTTGGACTATTCCTTTAATGTCTTATTTCACATCCCATCACACGGCGATACAGTGATGGATTCATCATTCAAGTATAAACCAGAGGAATATAAATAATGGAGACAAAAAGAGGAGAATGACATGATGCAAAGAACAGCAAGGCTGTTAAAGCAGTTATGGCTGAATAAAACATTTGTGTTGACTACACTGGCTGGACTTTTCACTTTAGACCACAGGTCGAGTCTAAGGTCACTCCTGAAAATGCACTTTTTCCTGAAAGCTCAAGTGCCCATTTCATCTTTCATCTTTGAATCTTTAAAAAAAGTGCAAAATCAACTCCGCTGTGTCCTGCCATAGCCGACAATAAAACTGTGATCATATAACCATACAGGAGCTACAGGGCTGAATCAGACATGACTGAAAAGCTGCTGAAAGGGGAGGTCTTCCCCTAAAAAAGCCAGCCAGTCTTTCAGAGAGACTTCGCTTGATGGTTCCTAACAGCTGAATGTGGCTTGATATCTCCAAACTGCTTCGAGCAGATCGATGCTGCTTTGCAGATTGGTCTGAGATGCCACCTAGTGATTTTGATAGGACCACCTCGTCAAACTACACCCTCCTTTCCTGACTCAGTGAACAGGGATGAGTAGGACTGGTTTCCATGGCAACAGTAGACAGAGAGACAGAGAGAGAGAAAGGACGTGGTGAAAAACAAAATGAGGTTGGCCCACACAAACCTCCAATCAAAAATGCCCCCCACCCCACCCCCCGACCCCTTCACACAGATACGTGCTGTAGATCACATTTTAATGGTTAATTTCTTGGAAAAAAAAAAAAAAAAACCTCATGAAAGTACACCATACTGATGTAATGATGTATAGAGTCACAGCACAGAGGAGAGATCTGCAGTTCACCACCACAAAAGTCTTTCACAAAGATCCTAGCCTTCTGTCTAGCTATTAAAGCAGACTGCTGTGAAGGATGTGGAAGAAGCACAATGGGAAATAATCTTTCATTAGTCAGAGATCCAACTGTTGACACTCATCTCTGTCTATGAATGGTGTGGGCAATCATCTTTACTCCCACAGCATACATTTGGAACTTAATGAGAAAGTCTATCCACAAGAGTGACATAACCTGGCTATGGCGTCTGGTTGAGTGCCAACATGTTCATCAAAGAAAGATCCTGTTATTGTCTTCATCGTCGCAGTGGCTGCTGTCATTTCACAGAACCTCTGCTGAAAATGTACCTAAATCATGAGCGATATATACAGTTTATAGTAATATAAGCCCACCATTTGATAGCTATTTGGGACAATTAAAATGATGAGTGTTAGGTCTGTGATGTTTCCTGGTTTTGAAGTAATTGATTAATCTTCTGGGTTTTGACCTGAAATGTGGCATGCCTTTAAAATAGCTGGCCATAGCATCTTTGTTTCATAACCATGGCACTTACTGAACAACCAAGGTCCACTCTGACCCTAAAACAACACTACTGTGCATACAAAAATTGAGAAACAAATTTTAAGAAACAAGTTTTTATCTTTTGGGGGTAACTGACACCTTCCTCTGGAGCAAGATGCATGGACAACTGGCCGGATTGCCATACCATTTTGAATCCTGAATACTTTATTGTCACCTCTAGCACCTCCAAAATTTACACTTGTGTACAGGAAATACCTCAATCTAAAAAGAAATTAAATTTCCTGAGAAGCCTTGATGCTCCAAGAGGATCAGCTTTTTCACTCTTCACTCTCCTCTCATGCCATTTCAGATCAAATATTTGACTCTGAACATATTGAAAAACAATGGTTAGATTTCTATCAAATTAGCACTGGCTATCATTGTCAACCCCCTTTTTCTTGAACCGCCGTCAAGGCAAACATTTGTGGTGCACACAATAGACAAGGAAATTAAACCAAAAATATTTGGATTGATTGAAATTTACTCAACACATTCATGCTGTCCAGAGGATGAACCCCACACACCCAAAGTGGCCAAAATCTCCACGCATGATATCTCACAATTATATCAGTCAGACCATGAAATTTGCTTGCACATATTCATGCTTCCATTTATGAGCCATTCTTACTTTAATGGCACGTTATACACGATTTATTCTTGTTAATATCATTAGCTTTGAATCTGCAAACATTCCAAACAACCAAAGAACACACACTGTTTCAGCATTCGCTCCTTGTTTTCACAGCTTGTCTGAATTTAACTGTTACCAGCACTCTGAAAGTTTCTATGGTACCTCAGTGGCTCATGTGATAAAACAAAACTGATCTGCCAGCTGCTACTTGCTGCCACAGCTGCAGTTTCACAGTCACCTGAGTACCTGTGTGCTTGTGATGCCTATTATCACACAGTGTGACGTGGGTAACATCATCAACAGGAATGATAGCAGCTTGGTGATTGTACAAAACCCAGTTGAATTGTTCAAATTACACAGGAAGATGATTTTGATTATTCTTGAAGCTTTAAGTACTTTGAGTGTTTCTGTTGGTAGCTGGAAACCTTGTTGTGCAATGTCTGTGTTTGTGTTTTTGTTTGTGTATGTAAGGGCCTCTATTCTGCCACCAGCAGTTGGTTTTATTTGAACACTGAAACACTGACTTCACAGCAGTTTTACTTAATGTAGGAACTAGTTGACCCAATCCTTGTTGCTCTAATATCATATAGCAAGTGGTTGCCTAGTGATGATTTTAAAATCCACTGTGTGTCCATTTGTCTAAACTGAACTGGTATTTGGACAGTGGTAAGGGTGGTGGGACAGCCCAGGGTGGGGTGCCGGAAAATTTCAGTGTTTTCGCATGCTAATGTTGACAGGTGTGGTCCGAAGTTATTGTGGTGAGAATCGAGCAAATCAATTTGAGCCCCCGCTATAAGTCAAGCAAGTCAAGTCTTTGCTCAGGTCAAGCAAGACAGTCAAGTCAAGTCACATGTGATTCTGATGATCTCCCATATTTATGATTCTATTTTCACCATCAACGAAAACTGTTGCAGCCTGCTGATACCTTAGAAGTCTTACTTACATTTTATGGCAATCAATAACAAGGTCCCACAATGAACAATAGAAATCATGGAAAATGACTACTCATCACAGTCCACTTTGAAATAATGGAGAGTGGGGCTCTGAAATCAAATTCCGTATGGTTTTGAATAGGACAGTTATCATGATGCATTATAAGTACAGGCTAGGTCTCGAGTGGTTTGGGTTTTTGTACAACTGCAAAATGGCAGTTATGTATGGCAGAGCGGGCACACAATTCAAATTAGTGGTCTATTCAAGAGTCCCTTAGCTTACAGCGAATGCATTGTGGCTGTTTGGGGTGAATGAACACATGGATTCATCATTTGTGTTTGACTTGCTTCGCGTTTGGTCTGAACACACCATAACAATACAGTTATGAACATGCAGTTAGTAACGTGTGGCATGGTTTAATGATCATATAGCACTGAATGAGTCCCCCGATTGTCTTTTACATTAGCGATATGTCTTCTCAGTAAAATGCCTAATTGAGTAAATGCCAAGTATACCAAGTATACCATAACCCAACTTAACATTAGCTAGCTAATGTTTGACCAGCCAATAGGCTAGCTAAAATGACACAGTCATGATCTCTTGCTGCATTCACTTGTACTCAGTTATCAAAGTTTCACTCTCATAAACTTTGGAGCCTCAGCTTTTCAGCTTTTCATATCCTGTATATATTTTTTAATTAGCTTGTCCCAACCTGTGGTGGCAATGGGAGTGGCAAGGTATTTTTTAGAGTTCATGTGGGTTCATGCTTGGGTAGATCCACCCTTGAATAATGTTTTCAGTTTAGCAGATGCTTTCAATAAAACCTCAAAAGCCAACAACACTTCAACCTTTACTGGAAAGGTGTAGCTCTCTGCATAGCTGTGCAGCTTCTTACATAAAGCCTCAGTATGCTTCAAATGAAGTGCTTGTTGCACCATATGACCCCCCCCCACACACACACACACACATTTGTCCAACATCTGAATTGGAAACAACATGTATGACAGTTTTTGCAACTTTCCAAAATGAACAATCCAACAATTGCACCCGCTCTTCACACAATTGCTTTCAGTCAATTTTCGTGTATGCAACCTGGTACAAGACTTTGAGAAGACTTTCAAGAGGAGACTGTCTGAATGTGTGTGCCATTATCCCCATTTTTATGACTGTGCTGAGACGGGCAAAAGACAGAATTCTTGGAAAAAGACTGGGGAGGCAGTGGGATGCAGCTAGGAGGAGGCGCTGACAGCAGACTTTTTTTTACCTCGCCTTTCATTGCTATCCGTGCAATCTTAAATTGTGTAACCTCTTAAGCCCATCCACCCCATTTCCTACCTCCCACACTTCATCCACCTCATCCTTGAGCCCCTCTTTTCATCACCCCTCCGCCAGCTCCATAGTCAGGGTGATCATTAGCAAAGCTGCTAATACTGACAAACAATTTTGAGAGCTGAGGTACAAGCTCTCTCCTCTCCTCGTCCCCTTGTTTCATACCTGTATTGTGGGCCAATGGGGATTCAGATGCTGGCGTATGAAGTGTTGGTCCAGCTGTCAGTCACCCTGAAGATCAGTGGTGGGTGGAGCTTATATCCCCGGGTGACGGCCTGTCGTTGGTCAGGTTCATCTCTGCCTCCTTGTAACCCCACCCACTGGGTCCCTGCAAGGCCTTATGGGTACCACGCTCCGCTGAACATGTTTATTTCCATTTGTCGTTCAGTTGAGCAGTCAGCAGCAGTCTTCTTTTTAATTGCCTTGTGATGTCTTCATATGGTTTCCTGTGCAAGCAGACAACAAAAACAAAATCCCATTTCTGTGAATCAACTAACACTTTGCGAAGCCCCATCCCGATTCCACAGAATAATATTGTTAACTAATAATGTGCTTGGCTCTGAAAGTAATGCTACTCCTGTAGATGGTAAGCTAGTTAGCCAGACATGCTAAAATGAGCATTATGTAAGAGCTGATAAACATACTGTTAAACTGATTCCTTAACCTCTTGCTGATGTTTTTGGCTTTAGAAAGGCTTTTTACTACAACTGCATGTAAATATTCAACATGTGAAGAAATGCAAAGCTTAAAAGGCTTGTCCATTCCTGGTTAGATGCTGTGGCTCGGGGAGAGGTTAAGTGAATTAACATGCACAGGTCACCTGAAGTGGTTCCATGGCAAATTTTCACTTATTACAAAATAACAACCATGTACATGTAGACAGCCATGAAGGCAATATCAACTGTGCAGTTACATAAATTGACCTTTTCTTTATTGCCTGCCTCCATTTTTAGTAGCTGTGTTGCCCTTACTTTAGCATACCACCATGGTGCTTGGAGGCAGGGTTTTGATGATGTAAAAACAACCTGACAGAGGCATTTATAGCAAGAACATAAAAAGTAAACGACTGCAGCAAACAAAAACTACAGAGAAAGACGAGAAACTGTCAAAATATAAGACAAAACAAACTGAATATATTGCAAATTAGTAATATCCAAACTATAATGAAAGCTTTGTGCTTTGTGTTGACTACAACCCCCTTTCCTTTGTCACTTTAAAATAAACAAAATACTTGTCTCCCATCTCCATTAACACAAATAATTCAGATGAAAACATGCATAAAATATTACTGTTACAATGCTGGGTTGATGTTTTGTCACATCTGTGTTATAACAAAGTGAGTGTTTTGGCACTGACGTTAGACAATAGCAGTCTTCAGTAAAGAGTGAAATGAAGGGTTATACTGATGATTTTCTGCCCCTGTATTGTGTGATTTCTTTTATAAGCTGTCTGCCAGCACACTCCTTAGAATATGATCCAGTCTTCTTTTATATGCAGTCCTAACACTGATCACTGCGAGTAAAATGCTTTTTTTCTCCACTGAACGTTAATCTAACTAAATGTAACCATTGCTGCAGCAATCAGTTTAGCAATTTTTCATCTGAAAACAGACATAAAACCAAAAAACTGCTCAGTTTAAAGGTTTTAAAATACATTTACAATCAGAGTATCAGGCCTAACATCCTACTGATAGCTCTTCCTGGCTGGATCCATTATTGCAGTTGTATAGTCTGCAGGTTATGTGCAATGTCCCTCTTGATGTGTTTAAATTGATTTAAATCGAGAATATTTTGTACAATCGGGACGACAATGCAAACTACACACCACTTTTTTCCCTTCTCACAAACGCAGAGACTAATGTTAGGAGCTCCATGACTGCTTGTACCCTCAGCACAAACTTGTTTAGTCAGTTCATTAACACCAAACTAATTCTCCACAGACCTCCACTGAAAATGGAAGATTTGCTCAGCACTGTAAAATCAGTTGTCATTGGTGGCGAGCTGAACAGTAAGTCAAACCAACAATGAGATAAAAGCAGCAGCCTGCCTGCATGTGTGTCAGTTTGTCTGTCCAGGCAATCCAAATGACATCCAATAATGTGGGGATGCTCATCACCATGGCGATGCAGCATGAGTCATTGTGAGGTTTGTTATGGAGACAAAGGCCTGTTTCGAATGTAGGATTATGATTAAGACAGAGAGTTAGCCTGGATACCAGCTCACATGCACGTACAAATACTGCATACAAATAAACTGCACTATACAGAGCCAGTTTATTCTTTCAGCCTCTCATTTCCACTATGCAATTCCACACTTGTCAATCATTCTTCCGTTTTCAAAATAAAAGCAGCTTTGCAGCCTGTATACTCTCGCTCATTCTAGGTTAGTATCTCTGTCACCAGCCACATCCTTTTCTTCTCACTTCTTGTTATTGTAGTGTTATTGTTGTTCCAGCAGTCCTCTCTAATATCCCAGTTGGCAGTGTTGGGGTGTAGTGAACGTGTCATTAAACTAGTAATTTAACAACATTTCGCAGTAGCTTGCTGGAAGTTCAACTACATTTATATCTGTATAGTGATTCAAGTTGCTAAATTACCTTTCTTTTATCCTTAATGTGTAGCGAACTGCTTAAACTACAAACAGTTTTAGGCCACAAAAGGAAAGCAAGGGTTTTTTATTTTAATTTTGCCATTGCTTCTCTACTGAAATTGAGTACTCTTTAAGCAGCCCAGTCCCCTTTTTCTGTCATCCTGACTGCTGTGAAGACATGCCCAGGCAGTCTTTTCATCTGGCAGTCACTATCACAGATCAGGCTGCTGAATCTGAGCCTGAGGAAGAATCACCACGGCCATACTTCAGCAAAAACACGACACGGAGTAGCTCCACCAACCAAACCTATGTTTTTACTTATTACATATGTAAGCCAAGAGTAAATACACTCTACTGCAAAAATGTCAAACACAAATGTAAGAGTAACATATAAACGTGAGTGTACCTTTCGATAAATTAGCCACAGTGTAAAATAAAGGCAAATGATTAAAGTCAGTACATTCATGTACTGACTTTCATGTCATGTCATTTCACTGTCATTCATGTACATTGTCAATTATTATCTTTTTTTTTTTTTAACAAATTAGTTTAAACTATTTTTTTGAAGTAGCTTTAGCTAACCAAACAAGATCTGTCACTAGGGAAGCTGTGCTGTCGTTCTTCCAGTATAACTACCTGGTAGCTTTGCAGAGCTTTAAAAGTAGCTTCTCCAGCACTGATAGTTTGTGAGGGATTCAGCTTCCAACTGGAACTTTTAAATTCATGCCGGTGACTTTTGTGATTACAAGCACTATTTTACAGTCTTTGGGTTCTGTCACATCGTCTCTTCATCATTCATTTAAACTGTGTGTATTTTAACCCCGGTTAATTCTGTTCTGTCAGTGGGTCTGGCAGGAGCAAGTGAGAGGGATTTGGCTCTTCCAGGGTCTGCCACAGATGATAAATTAAAATTTCTGTCCGGTCCATAATGGCACAGGGTTTCCACTCAAATATTGGTTAGTGGTGGGAAGTGAATGCACAGTCTGCTCGAACAGTCTATAAACCACTTGATGAGCTGAATCACACACATCTTGACGCATCACTTCCTGTCAACAATATAGTTACCATATGACGGTTTTAAAATAAATCACTTCACTGTGTGAGGTAGAACTGCTCCCTCTTTTCTCTGAAGGTTAATAAGCTTATTTTATTTCATAAAAATGTCATAATTTCTTTCGACATTAGTAGAGGCACTCCTTGTTTCAGGTGAGGCGGTGTGCCTTCATTAGAAAAACCCTGAGACGTTTTTAAAGAATGAGTGAAAAATTACAATGTGCGTTTAGTCCTTGACAGAGGCGGAGTAGTGAGGGGGAACAGTGGAATTAAGCTCCCAGGACCCCAACACAGGGAGGGCCTTGAATAGGCCTGCTATTTTCAAAGCTTTTCTGAATTTTCACATTAAGAAGAAGGAGAAGAAGACAACCTTTATTAGTCACATTAACACACAACATGCAGACTTAGGGAGGGAAACTGCACACGCCAAGCTTCTTGTGAAATTCTTCTCCTTATTTGACCCAGGAGCGGTGGGCTGCCAGTCGGCCGGCACCCGGGAACCCAGTTTCTTTTGTCACCATTGGTCAGGTGGTGATCTTCTTGCATGTTTTTAGTGTTTTTTTTTTTTTTTTAAGGAGGAAACCCCAGGTGAACACAGGGAGAACATTCAAATTCCACACAGAAAGGCCCCCTTTTTCCTCGCACAGCAGGCACCGAAGGCATGGTGCAGGACACGCCCCCAGCGCCCACAGTGGGAATCGAACCAGGACCTTCTAGCTGTGAGGCGACAGTGTTTCCACCATGCCACCACACGGTGGTGTATACATTATCAGCTGTAATGTATACTACCATGACTGCTGAATAAATTGTTTGACAGACTATTTCTTGTAACTAAAACAATGTTGTGACATTTCCAACACTAACATGAGGTCATCAGTTTCTTTGTAGATTCTAATTATCATACAATATGCAATTTAAAGAGGTTTGTAATGTATAGTGTAAAAGTAATAACTTTTGAAATATGTGTCATTTCAAGTGGCACAGTTTAAGTGTTTTGATCAGTTTTACTGTTGTCTTTACCAACATAACTGATGCAAATAAACCTTCAGCAGCATCAGAAAACTGCTACTCAAGATTTAACATTTCTACCTACATGTAGACTGCTTCGAATCCTGTGTTCTAAGTTTTCATGCTGTGTGTACCTTTTTATCTATACATTTGGATCATGCCTTAAATATCCTAAAGTTCTAAAATTGCTCAACTTTTTTGTTGCAACAGACTGGGCTAACATTTTCCGAAACTAATTGTCTTTAATTCTGCCAATAAAACATGATTCCAGTGAAGTCTAATGTCTGGTACAATAATGCAGTAATCCTTCTCAGCGTATGGCCAGAGTTAGGTGGCTTCTCTTCTTAGTCTTAAGCTCAGGGTAAGATGATGAGTTAAAAAACTGTGATGGAAATGACATTTTATGAAGTTCTTAAAGCTCATGATGAAAGCTTCACACAGGAATTATAGTATGCTGAGGAAAGAGGGCTAAAATATTTAGAGATTTCACCTTGTGCAGACATTCTTAAATCTTATAAATACTGAATTACCGATTACCCTAATAACCACTGCAGGTTATTATTTGTGAGGCATTAGTTATCTGTAGGCATGACAATGGATGTATTAAAAGGGTGAACGGCCCCTTGAGGCTGCATATGCACGGGACCCAGATTTTTGTGCTCTGTCACTTGTCCTTAAAAGCAAAATTAAACAGCCTTTGGGTGAAGCCTTTCGTGGTTTAAGTCACATGGTAAAAAGTAATTCTGACAGCCTCAACAGTCTATGCAGTTTTCTCCACAACCGATGTACAAATACAGGGTAACAGCTCCACTCTTGGGTCAAGACATTTAGTTTTGAATGAGCTGGGATACAGTAGTGAGGTGTCACAATCTCATTGCATCTGAGACTTTGCACCAAATAAATGGAGGAATAGACAAGTGAAAGGAAGGAAACTTGTTCTGTGGTCCTCATTTCAGTTACAAAAGCTCTCACAGACAAAGCCTTTCTAAATACTCTGAATGCTGACACCCTTGCCCACCCACAGTCTGTTGGCCGCGTCACCTGGTTCGTATCTTTACAAAAAAACAAAGCCAGTGCCTTCTATTGGATGAAGAGCTGCAGTTTCTCAAGGATGTGATCAGTGGTTCAAACAGACTGCTTTTAAAGTAACCATAGTGTTCAGGGTCTATGAAAGTCAGGCATAAAGTACCCTCATGTCTAATTTCTACTTAATATACTGTATTTTATGAACGCAAGAGCCTGAGAGAAACAACAAAAATGAGTGTTTACTGTCTGTCTCAACTCTCCTTTGAACTCATTCACATCAGTTCACTTGTCCTCCCTTTCCTTTTACACCCTCTTTCTCTCTCCTTCCATCCTGTCCATCCTGGCAAACACAGTGGGAGCGAAGGGTGAATTAATAAAGGAGTGAAAGTGGAACACAACTCCCTGAGGTCCGCCTTTTCTGGGACGCTGACACAGAGAAACACACACACACACACACACACACACACACACACACACACACACACACACACACACACACACACACACAGAGACACTGAAAACACAAGCTACATAAAGACGCTGACAGACGTACACACACAAATGTATAGCCTACATGTGCATGAAGTCACATGCATGCTTCTCATGCATTACTGGGGTGATGAGATTGTTGGAAGAGGAGGAGACAATCCATACATCCTCTCATCTGTATGCCTAAGGGTGGGAGGGACAGGAGGGAGAGGGGTGGGGGCCAAAGGGTGGAGGAGATGATGGAAGGAGGAGGAGGTGGAAGAGGAGATGGTAGGGCAAGAGCCACATGAGGAGGGATGCATGGAGAGTGTTGTGTAAGTCAGTGAAGCTCATAATGGGCCCATATTTCCCGTGATTCTTCCTCTGTACTCCTATCCTCTGCTTTATCCTCCCCCTCTCATTTTCATCTTCCCCTTCCTTTCCTTTACTTCACAATGGCCCTGTACTCCCTCATTTCCTCCTCTCTTCTTCTCTCCTCTCTGTTGTCCTCTCATCTCTCCTTTCCTCTTCTCTGATCTCCTCTCTTCTCTCCTTTTCTCTTCTCTATTTCATTTGCACTCTAGACTTTACTGTGGAGAATGAGGAACTCCTCAAAGCTTTAACAGTATCATCACACAGCTGGATTTGACACATCGATGGGTCAATTATCCACAATCCAAACATCACACATGAGTGAGGGTCGGCAATAACAGGGTGGGTTTAGCCAGACTGGACAGAATCTACATTACCCAAAGTCTAAGTGCCAGATTAATTCACAGTACATTAAGTCCAGTTGGCTTCACTGATCACCACTTTGTCGGCATATACTTAGTCATTTCACCAGATGAAAGGGTTAAGGCTATGATAGGAAGTTTATTGTAGGCATCATTAGGCAAAAATTCCATAATAACCTTTCAGCATATTGTAATTGAAGTGGTCTGAGAGAAAACTAGACTTCTACACCATCTCTTGGCTTAATATTCAGGCTTTAGAAAGTATACCCCCTGATGGGAGACTCCAATCAGGGGGCCAATCCAGGACAATCACAGATCATTTCAGAGAGGGTATTCCTATTGGCTGTTCTACAAAAGCAGATGCATGCGCATGTCCCTTCAGATGGTGAAAGCCTAGTCTTGTATAGTCAGACCTACAGATCTCCACACTTTGTTTTTTAGCACTGTGCCAGCACTGAAGAAAGTGACTTTGAAAGTCTGATTCGGTTTTGGAAAATCCTGCAGACTATCCTGCAGCGTGTAGTCCTGCATAGTCACACCTGTCTCCACAGTGCAGAAATGCAACTTGTGATAAATTTTCGATACCTCCTTTGCCTGCAACAGCATATAACACAAATGTGAAGACATCCCAGCTCCGCACGCAGCTTCAGACTCATTGTGTTTGATGCCATGGCACTCATATAGACGACTGGCAAACAGGCAAAAGTAGGGAATAAATTTGAGGGGGGTCAGTGGTGTGTGAGTGTGTGTGTGGTGTACTAGCATCTCATCTCGCTGTTTGATGCCGTTACAGCTGCATCTGAAGCCTGGCGTGCTCTGCCCTGGGGCCACAAAATGCTGGAAGGGTGTCTTTGAGACGACAAGTCCAGCAAAAGGGACGGGGGTCTCGGAGAGCAGACCCTATGAGGCATAAGGTTTTGCAGGGCAACCAGCTCTTTCTGCTCTCATTCAAACATGTGGGTTTGACGGGAGGGGCTTGGTGGAGTGATACGAGGCAATAGAGAGAGAGGCAGGTTTTGCATTGTGTATGTTCAGTTGTTGCCTGCTGCAGCTTTTAGTCCCTGTGGCTTTTTAACTGCTGCAGAACATTACTTTCTGCCAGAGGTTTGAGCACTTTTGGCTGCAGTGGAAAATCAAAAAAGCTGCTTTTAGTTCCTTGAAGCCATGGTGGGAGGTTTGTAAGACACTAATTTGTGTTTTTTTGCAAGCAGTACACTTCCCATTCCACTGCCATGATCAAGACAGCAGTTCAGAAACTTGAAGCCAACATTAGAAATATTGGAGATGGTTTACAGAGACTCAGATCCCACAATGCGGCAGAACAAGATGTTGGAGCTGAGTTCCTTCCTGGTACAGAGAATCAAGGGAGTTCTTTTCAGGTCTCATTTCCTCCAGCTAAAGGATATGGATGCTGTGAGCTGGCAGCACAGTGGTGCAGCAGGTAGTGCATGTGCCTCAGAGCAAGCGTGGGTTCTCTCTGGGTACTCTGGCTTCCTCCCACAGACCAAAAAACATGCTTTTTAGGTTAATTGGTGACTCTAAAATTGCCCCTAGGTGTGAATGGTTGTTTGTCTTGAGTGTTGCCCTGCAATTGACTGGCGACCAGTCCAGGGTGTACCCCACCTCTCACCCATTGACAGCTGGGATAGGCCCCAGCCCCCCCGCAACCCTGAAAGGGATAGGCGGTATAGAAAATGGATGGATGGATGGATGCTGTGAGCTCTTTCTTTTTCAGTCTGGAGACAAAAGTGGCACCAAGGAAGTGAATGATCTCCCTTGACCTTCCACATAGCAGAGTGACCACCAGTCCAGATGAGATGAGGAGCCATGTGATTGACTTTTACGCTGACTTCTTTGGGACAGAACAATGCAGCATGGAGTGCTGTGAGGAGCTCCTGGCAGGGCTTTCTCAGCTCAGTCTGGAAGAGAAAGCTTCACTGGACTGTGAGCTGACTGAGGAGTTGACAGTTGCTGTGAACCAGATGGCATCAGGACAGGCATCAGGGATTGATGATCTCTCCACTCACTTTTAGAAGCAGTTCTGTAAAACTCTTGGACCTGATTTACACATTATTTTGTTGGACTGCTTGAGAATACGATCTCTTCCTGTCTCCTGTCAGCAAGCAGCACTTTCCCCACTGCTGAAGAAAGACCTGGCCTTCCTTAAGAACTGGGGGAAACCTGCCTTCCTCTGTGCACACTGCACAGTGCTTTCCACAGCCTTTTTTAAACAGATTTCAGGAAATAATTGTACATACAGACCAACATTATTGTGTACCTGAAGGGGCAATCATGGACAACGTTGATGTATGTTGATCTTAGAATGTTAATTTTACTGTTGTCAGTTGGGACAAGGATAAAGCTGATCCCACCCCTGGGTGGATCTCTCTTATTTGTTTTCTGGACTTTTGGTATTGGTGATGGTGTTCTAGCTCGAGTTGGGTTATTGCATAGTGGTGCTCAATGTACAGTGAAGATGGAGGCAGGGATGAGTCCTCCAATCCCTGTACAGCGAGGAATAAGACAGGGTTGGCTCAGTGGTCTCTCACTGCTTGGGTCCTCCAATGTTGATTGTCCTCATCCTGTTTGTGCTTATGCAGATGATGTTAATATTTTTGTCAAGGGGGATGATCATTGTTTGTTTACCCTCTCACCGTATGAAAAGGGCTTATCTGCAAAGAGTGGACAGTGGAAGGACCAGGCAGTGCTCAGTCTGCCAGAAGGACTTGAGTGGGGAAATGAGGGGCTCGCAGTGCGGGGAGTGTTTTAGGGCTTTCAAACAAATGACTGGGGAGAGTTTAGTAGAAAGTGTGTGCTCCGTTATGTAAATGGAAATGTTTACTACTCTAGTCATATCAGGGAAGAGTTCTGGTTGCCAGTAACTCAGTTGTCTTGATTAAATGGCACAGACTCATTTCTCTGACAATACCAAGAGACCTGATAGAGGACATTCAGAGAAACTGCGCTCTTTGGCAGGGATGAAGGAGTCAAGATGAAGTCTTTTGGTCAAGATGTCCCCCAAAAGGCAGCTGGTGGTCCATGTACAAGCTGTCCATTGAAAAGAGGACAACGTACCTCTAATGAAGGGCTGTACAAGGGGCAGCAGCAACAAACATTACAGAGCACACCTGGATCCAGAGCTGCAGGCGGAGTGCATTTTCTGTTCTCAGACTGATACCTTGGTACATTTATTTGTTCAGTTTCCTTGGCTGTCAGCACTGTTCAAGCTTTTAAAAAAGGTAGTTTCAGGGTCTCAGAGAAGATTTTTCCTTTGATTGGTTTATTTTTGGTCCACATACTGCAGTATTCTTCTAAGAAGAGGTTTGTGCACATTAGTGAGCATGTTTGTTTCATTCTGCAAAGTTTGCCATCTGGCTGACATGTAGGGGCTGGGTTCAGAATGTCGACAGTGTGAGGCCAGTGCTGTTTCTTAAGGAAGTGTTGAAGGCACAACTGAGGGTGGAATATGCTTATTGTCAGAGGACAGACAGCATATTGTATAAGCCTTCATCACATATGGGCTGTTGGGGGGTTTATGGTGGGGGGGTTCAATAAAGGGACTTTGAAAACAAAAACCTTCTCTTCTCCTCCCTCTCAATGAGTAGTTTGAACATATATGAGGTGGTATGCAGTGGTGGTGGGATGTTGACAATGTTGGACAAAACCTAATGTCAGCAAAAATCTGACAGTCTGAACTGAATTTACAGATTAAAGAAAACAATTGATATAAATTTGGTGCACTAACTGCTGCACCACATCTACACCTTAAATACATCATAAAAGATTTGTATTGACTGGTTACTTTACAGTCAGGACGCAAGGGATTATTTATTCATGGCGGACACTTATAAAACCTGTTAATAATTAAGCCTCCTTTCGCAAGGGAAAAACAGCGTCCCTCAGGAGTTTCATTGTAATTCAAAGCGTTGTAGTGGGCACAGTCAGACACTGGGGATCAAGCCAGCAACTCTTCAGCTACTCACTAGATTTTCTAACAGATCTGCCAAACCGCTTTTCCTCCCTTTACTCCATCCATCTTTCCTTTCTCTGTGTCCATCACTTTGTTCTCATCTCTTCAATCCCTACAATCTGCTGACAGAAACAAAGACAGAGAAAGGGGGAAGAAAGGAGCGGGTAAATGAAAGTAAATGAATCAGTGAGTGAAGCTTACTAAGTTAATGTATGATTGAATGAATGATTAAATGTTTATGACAGCATTACACAAGCTATAAATTAACTGCTCCTGTGTTTCTGAACTGTGTGTCACCAGGAAGTGACAGGTGTATTTATTTTTTTTAGTGAACTGCAGTGAAATGATATGTGTTGACACATGCTAATGGTGGCAGAAGAAAATGAAAGAAGATAAAACAACAGACACTCTAATTAGAGAGCAGTCCTCCTGTGTTTACCTCTTGGTTTGATTTTACTTTACATGAAACCATATCAATGACTAATTAAAGGGACAATCTACCTTTAGGATCTTTTGTCACATTTCTTAAGTCCATGATTCAAGTAATTTCAAGTTGGAGGGAAGTTCGTTTTAGGTTATGTTTTAGATTGAGCTTGTAAACTGTTAAGTGTGGGTATAATATAGAATATTGTTATCCAGGATTAAGGTTAGAGATGGCTGCCACTATTTTACTACAGGCAGTATAGTGCAAGAAGCGCAGTCATACAGTGCAGGTTCTGTATGAATATTACAGGTTAGTCACAAGCAAAACTTGTTTCTGCCCTCCAGTGGTGGAAGTAGTCAGATCTTTTACTTTAAAGCAGCAATACCACAGTGTAAAAATATGTTACAAGTAAAAGTGCATTCAAAATTGAACGCAAGTGAAAGTAGATAAGTACCACTGTCTAAATATACTTAAAGTACCAAAAGTAAAAGTATTCATTGACCTGAATGGCTGATTTCTGATATTTCACCAGTCTAGTCTATTATTGATGCATGACTGCGTAGGCATCACTAATGATGCAGTTGCTAAACGTGGAGCTAATGTCAAGTATTTTGTATACTGCTGCGGAGCTTTATCCATAATGACACATCATAATTTAGTAGGTGATTTGGATTTTGTATTAATAATCTGAATCTGCAATAACTAAAGTTATCCAAAAAAAAAAAAAGATACAGAGGAGGAAAAAGAGCAATTGTGGAAATTGACGTAGTTACATTCCTAAACTGGTCTTTAATGTTGAATATTCCAGTGTAACATGAAAACTCACAATTACAAAGTAGCATAAAGGAACAAGCTCTTTTTCCAGTGGGATGATTTCTAAAGTTAAAAGTACCTACTCATGAATATTAGAGATTGAATACTGATAAAACATCAAGGTATGTCTTTGAGCATTTCATCCCAGAAAAGGATGTAACGTACTGTATGCTTTGACTCCACACAGTGGCAGAAACTGGAACAAGAAACTTTGCGGCCTTCACAGTGGGAGGATGAAAGCTGACCAAGCCACAAGTCTCAACAGAGCTGATAAAGATTTAGGACGAATTTAGAAATGAACTCCGAGAGCACAATTTTGAATCTCTGCATCTGTTTTTTAAACAACCTAATTCCCATATCTTCATCTGTTCAGGATAACCTCTTTCTCTCACGTTCTCTGTCCTGCAAACACATAAATTAAAGCAGCATTTAACTTGATGCAGAAAAAAAAGAAAAAAATGGGCCAAAAAGTGGAGAGAGATGGCATAAATAGATGAAATCAGCGAGGAGAAAGAATGCAAAAGAGAGAAATAGAGCAAGAAGGAAAACATGCAGAAAAAAGTGAAAGTGTCAGAGCTAGAAGCAGCGAGAGGGAGAAAGAAAGAGAGCCTCTTGCAGAAGCCCAGGGGGTATCCTGCTATCCCAGAATGCTTTGCTCTAACCTACTTTGGTATTTCTGTTTCTGTCTTTGTCTCTGCAGCGCTCTGAGTGGGCTAGCTACCCCATACACACCATATCTGACTGAGTTTTGTGCGTGTGTGCTCCTGGATTTCTATCCTTCCGAGGACCAATTTGATAAGAACATACTGTATAAAGATAGATTTGTGGCTGTATATCTGGGTTGGTGACCCTGTATCTGATCACTGACCTTACTATTCCAAAAAAAAGGCCTTTTGTTTCTGCTTTGGGATACACATATATACTCACATAGTATATACACCGACATACACACACTCACTACTCAGAGTCAAAGATGATGGGAGTGATGAAGCCGTCTCATGCTCTCATGGTATAAAATCCCGAAAACAACAATGCACTTGAATGAGTGAGTGTAGCTTGTGCGTGTGTGCATTTGCTTGTCTGTAAATGTGTCATAATTATAATGAGTTGCATGTGTGTCCTTGAATCAATGCAACTGTAAAGTGTGTGTCTGCGTGTGAGAATATCTATGGGTGAATGAGTGTGCGTATAAGAAAGTGTGTATGTGCATGTGTGTGCGTGTTTGAGAGCTGCGCAGGCTGAGTGGGCGACCAGCTCAGCAACACTCTGTTGCCATGGAAACTAATGAGCAGCGCATGAAAGAGGAGCGTGATGAAGGCAGGAGAGGAAGTTCTATCTATCTACATTTCATAACCTGCTGTATTTATTTATCAAATTGTTTCATTACATTTGTTTTATGGATGAATCAGGTGCATCGTCTACAAAACAGATGCACCTAAATTATCAAAGGTCACTGTAGCTCAATGTTTAAATAAATTAGTTAGCAGTATTAACTGCGTTATACCAGCAATGACATCAGGAAATATGTGGAAATACATTTGTAATGTTCACGGTTCAATATTCAAGGTTGCTTTTTAATCACCTGATCGAGACATTTTCCTTCTTTTACTTTTACTTCTTTCTACTAAAGCAATTACTGCACACTAAAAAAGAGTCAGACAAGTAACAAAGACACACACTCGATAAATAAAAACCACACTTGCAAATCTGAAGTTACCATGCAGCTCATAACAACATTTCCATTGTACACGAATGCAAAACCAAAAGAAAAATATCTGTGTATTAAACCACATGGCATTGTATTTGACATTTATTGAAATTTAAATAGGGGATTTCTGAGTTCTGTCTTGCTGAGACTTTGCCATAACTGTGTCAGCTTTGTTAGATGGAAAGTCAAAAACATAACATAGTATTAAATAAAAGTTTGTCTCTCTCTGCACTCTCCATCACAACTTCAGACACATGCACACTTGTGATGACATTGTTTTGATTTCCATTCATTCCCAGCTTCAACCCGATGCTTAATCTTATCAACTGACCCTGATGTTCATGCTGCCCCTTAACTCGTGTTAAATACTAACCATTCTTAAAGTTCTAAAATAAATCAGTGGCCTCGTGGGAACCCGACTTCTGTCCCAACATGAGAGGCAAGTGCCAACAGTGTGATTACAAGGCACACGCATGCATTTATTATCAGTGTGACATTCAACACTGGAACCAGGGCTCCACCTGCTGCATGCAGAGGAACACACATACACTTACAGTACATGCACACACACACACACACACACACACACACACACACACACACACACACACACACACACACACACACACACACACACACACACACACGACTGCATGCACATACTCACACACTCTATTTAAAGCCTTTAATCTGTCATAATAATTCCTTTTATGTGTCTCCACAATGAGATCCTAATGACTCATTAACATACAAATTCACAACAGTGTTAAATCTGAATAAACTTCTCCAAGCTGCCATCCATATGAGTCATGACTGTCCATACAAATCACTCACTGTTCCCTTCAGCTGCATGTTCAGAGGCTGTTTTATTAAACTGCATTAATTTGTGATTACAGCAGTGATTAACATCTAACTCCTACCTCACACACTCCATACATCCACATAATGTAAGATTAAACACAATCAGCAAGGAACTACCTGCCCACCCACACTTGTCGTGTTGTTTGTGCTGAGCTTAACTGCATGAACTTTCTGACCAGGGAGAACCCACACCCTCTCACAATGCTTTTTGTATTTGTCTGTTGAAACACCAACAACATATCTTTGCAAATCAAGCGAAGCAAATCATTGCAATGTGTTGCCTTTAGCAGTTGTTTTATGTTTTCTGAGGTTTTATGTGGGGCTTCTACAGTTCATGAAGCTGGATCCACCAGGGATGTGTCTCTGCATTCAGCAATTAAAGTCCTAAATGGCAATGATGATGAAAAAGTAAAATATGGCAAAGAAAAATAAAGGAATGAAACCTCGTGTTTCTCACCAAATGTGTTCTGTGTATCCTTTGGGTCTAAGCTACCTAATAAAACCTTAATAAAGCCCATTTTTAGATCATTTCAAACCCTCATTGTGCATGTGCATCCCCACTCATGGGCTAGCATAGACAGATAAAAACAGGGACCTGCTCATAGTAACACCACTGGTCAAAAAAAGGTAAAAGGTATCCTGTGACGTTTTTGACAATTACAGTCACTATGGAGTGTTTTAATGACTGGGTCTGTTGGATTTGCAAGGGTTTGAGCACATAATCCTGTTAGTTTCAGCTATTCCACAGATGGCAGAAGTGTGCCAGCAAATATAAAAATGTGCTGACAAACTCAGTGACGAGGAATAAGACTACTCATAGCAAACATGAACGTAAACGACACACTAATTAAAATATTTTTTTGAAAAATCAGCTGTACAAATGTTTTATGGGAAAAGAAACGCATTCAACATTTTTATGCATATGTAAGCATAAACTTTGGTCACCAGAAAACTCCATAGAGCACTGTTAGCCATGTAATGTCTATGTATTATGGTGTCCAGGATTGAGCAATATCACCAAATTCCACATTCAAGCTTCATTCCTCATCAGTGCAGCATCCTGCTCACCGTAGGCCACATAGATTATTTAATCCAGTAAATGAGGAATGCAGCAGACAGCAGATGGCGTTGTCAAAGATCACTGGACACTACAGTGGGTGGGCTGCCAGAGCTGCTGGTTTCCCCTCTTTTACCTCATGTCCTTCCTCTAATCCTCAGTGTCCTCCCCCTTTTTTCCTCTCTCTGCCCTCATGGAGACTCCATGGAGAACATACAACACATAAATTATCTGTTATGCACTTTATCTAATGAATAGTGTAGTTTTCTGTCCCAAGACACATAATTGCCTAAAGGAACCTTTGCTTTGGTTTACATGACAAAGACTTCTTGTGACTCTGTGAATTCTGTAAAGAAAGAAGCAAAGAAAGACGTCTTGTCATCGTCACTGTTCACTTTGTTTCCCACCAAACATCAACATTGTTTTATTTTTAACCCAGACTACGATCTCGCCCTAATCTCATACAACAGTTTTGTGCCTAAACCTCACCAAACCTTTAACAACCTATTATTGATTGGAGGACTTGTTGTTTTCTCATATTGAAATTGCACCACTCTGTACACAATATGACATTTCTGTCTGTCCTCAGAGATTAATCCGTCCTCTATTACCCTCCTGCACTTTCTAAACGTATTGCTTCTTCTTTTCAAGATTTTTATTATCCTTATTCCAGTCTTACTGCAAAGGAGTTTTTTTTTTTTGTCATTATCAGAGTTGTGGTCTTCAACCCCAAATGATGTTGCCTCAAATGACATCACTTGAGGCAATTTATCAGAGTTTGCGCAGCTCCCTGTGGAGCCACAAAAGACTTTATATAATGTTTTTCACATGCACTGGCCAAGACCTGTAAAGAAACAGCTCCCCTTTAAGATAGAGGGTATGTTTCACGAGTTGTAAAGCCCCCTGAGACATATCTGTGATCCTGAGCCAGGAAAATTCATACAACTGGCATGTCATAACCACAGGTTGTCGTCCATTGACAACCCCAAGCTGCCCCATCTTATTGGCTAATGGTTGGGAAGGCTCGCTGATGACTCACTCACTCTCTCTCTCTCTCTCTCAAATGCACACAACACAAAGCTTACAAACAGTGACACACAGACATTTCAAATGCTCTGTTAGCATTTACATAGAAGCAGTTACCAACACTTAACTAGTCAGAAAGACCCAAAAACAAACAAACAAAACAGAAGGCATCACACACATTAGTGGTCCAGTCAGAGCCCACTCTTTCCTGTGGATCTGTGTGTGTGTGTGTGTGTGTGTGTGTGTGTGTGTGTGTGTGTGTGTGTGTGTGTGTGTGTGTGTGTGTGTGTGTGTGTCCATGGGCATCCTGTATGTGTGGGTGGACAGTGAGGCTAAGTTGTCATGTTGTGCAGAACATATCTGCATATTCATAACCAAGCATTTATGCATACAGGCCTGCGCGCATGCACGCACGCGCATACACACACACACACACACACACACACATACACATACACACACACACACACACACACACACACACACACACACACACACACACACACATCAGAAACACGCACACTCTCTTTCAGGTGAACACAGACGTACAAAATTTACCCTGAGATGTTAACAGCATTAAAAAAAAATGATAATAGCATCATGTTAAGGGGAACAGCAGATGCCAGGAAGGAGAGAGAGAGAGAGAGAGAGAGAGAGAGAGAGAGAGAGAGAGAAATGAGATAGACAGAGAGCAAGAGGAAAGACACAATGGCAGACTAGAACGAGAGAGGAAGAGAATGAGTGGTAGGCAGGAGACTCTGTGTGGGTTGACTTTCTCTCTCGGGTGCTATGGTAACCTACAGAGCTGCAGCTAATCATAGGAGAGGAGAGGAGAGGAGAGGAGAGGAGAGGAGAGGAGAGGAGAGGAGAGGAGAGGAGAGGAAGAAAAGAAAAGAGAGGAGAGAAGATGAGCAGAGGAGAGGAGAAGAAGAGAGGAGTGGAGAGGAGAGAGGGAGAAGAGGAGAGGAGAAGAAGAGAGGAGTGGAGAGAAGATGAGCAGAGGAGAGGAGAAGAAGAGAGCAGAGAAGAGGAAGGGAGGAAAAGAAAGAGTAGAGGAGAAATGATGAAAGGAGGGAACCAAAGAGAGGAGAGGAGAGGAGAGGAGAGGAGAGGAGAGGAGAGGAGAGGAGGAAACAAGAGAGAGGAGAGGGGAGGGGAAGAGGGGAGGAAACAAAAGAGGAGAGGAGAGGAGAGGAGAGGAGAGGAGAGGAGAGGAGAGGAGAGGAGAGGAGAGGAGAGGAGAGGAGGAAACAAGAGAGAGGAGAGGGGAGGGGAAGAGGGGAGGAAACAAAAGAGGAGAGGAGAGGAGAGGAGAGGAGAAAACAAGAGAGAGGAGAGGGGAGGAGAAGAGGGGAGGAAACAAAAGAGGAGAGGAGAGGAGGGAAGGAAAAAAGAGGTGAGGAAAGAAGAGAGTAAAGAAGAAAGGAAAGGAAAGGAAAGGAAAGGAAAGGAAAGGAAAGGAAAGGAAAGGAAAGGAAAGCAAAAAGGCAATGAAAGGGAAGGTGAGCAAAGGAAGGAGAGGAATGATGTGTGAGGAGGAGGGGAGTCAGGGGTTTCAAAATCTGGTCCACCACTTTGGTCCACACTGAAATATCATATTAGATGGATTGCCATAAAATTTGGTAAATACGCATTGTCCTCAGAGGATGAATCATGGGGATTCTGGTGAGCCTTTGACCTTTCCTCTAGCTCCTCATTGGGGTTGACATTTGTGAAATATTTTGGCAACTACTGGACGAATTACCATAAAATTTAGTGCACACATTCATTTCCCCCTCAAGATGACCTATAATCACTTCAGTCATCCTCCAAGTTTTCATCTAGGGCCATCATCAGGTCAAAATGATTTGTTTGTTGGTTTATAACCAAATACCTGCAAAACTATTGACATGCTGAAAGACTAAACTAATATGGTGATAAGGTAATATGGCAAATATTATACCTACTGTTAGCATGTAGCTCAAAGCACCACTGTGCCTGAGTACAACCTCACGGGGCTGTTAGCTGTAGACTCTTAGTCTTGCTCAGTCATGGTGTCCATGTCTGATACTCTACTTACTATAATCATAATAGAAAATCACTTGGGACAAACATGAGACAAATATGAGCCACATGGGACAATAAAAGACCAGTGTTCTGTCAGCTTCTGACCATGATCTACCACAATGATCAAATATGTGATCAGTCATTTACTGTTGATCCATTTCGTCTCTAAACTTAAGTCAGTGTAAGTGGGTTTTGTGTCTTTGTTGGCAGATGATATTTGATGCAGAGGCACACACACATACACACACACTTACACGTCAGGTGGATTTCCACCCCTGCAGCTATATTTTTATATCTTCAGTGAAGAGATTTGATGGCTTGTCCTCATCTAAAATGTATTGATTCTCAACAGACAGCGTTTGATTGTCTCCGCTGTCAACAGAGGGAATGAGCATTTAACTGATCATAGTCACAAGCAAAAAATAGCTTTGCAAGCTTATTAGCTGTGCCACAAAAGCCACTGAACAGCCAAAGCATGTCTATTGATGTATTCTATTTTATTTCTATGAGGTGGGGGAGAGCGTTTTTTTTTTTATTTTATTTTCTGAGCCTGTTTCTCTAACAGTTGCTTGTAAAAAAAACAGACCAAGTTATAGGATTTCAAAGTCAACACCAATCCTATTATTATTGAGAATGGATAGCAGATATCTGCCGATGTATATTATATCTTTTGTTTGAGAATCTTCTTGAATTTTTACTGTAAACATGTGATAAGCAATTAAGACAATTCATTTCAGTAAGTCAGGTGGAAACTTTTTTTCTCTCTCTGTATATCAAAAGGTGGCCAGACTTCTGCTTTGTTTGTTATGGTGACAGTTTATATAAAGAAAGAACCTGCAAGGCTGCAAACGTAACAGCCCTTTGTTCTACAGCCTGTTGCGTTATGTACGGCCTGGAGTGCACTGCGGCAAATTAATTACAATATGATACAGCCTCATGAAATAAGGTGAGTACTTTGTTGGCCGTGTACCAAGGCCAAACTGGCATAGAGAGCAGGGACAGCTTTAGAAACTTTTGAGTCGGTGTGGGACAGACTTTTGCATCTCTTTGTGGTCGCTCCATGTTTCTTTGTGGAGTGTCTTTGTGGTCGTCTGGTGTCTTTGTGGTTTGCCTCCTCGTGGTTGTTTTATGTATCTTTGTGTTTTTTTCTCTTTGTGGTTTTTTGGTGTTTCCTTGGTGTTTCATGTTTCTTTGTGATGTGTCTCTTTATAGTCTTTTGTGCTTCTTTGTGGTTTTTTTTTGTGTCTTTTTCTGGTTGTTTTGTGCATCTTTGTGGACATTTTTCATTTTGGGGGGGATTTTTTGAGTCAGTTTCACTGGTCTTGTATGACTGGGATGGGTTGGTGAAAAAGCATGAATCATAATAAAAATAGTGTTTAGCTTTTATAAATAAATATGCAGCTGTAATATGAATAAACGCTATTCAGGAAGTTTTATTTTGAATATACTGCTGGTTATTCTGTCAGTCATTATTGTACATTGGCATAGTTTAGAAAAGAAGGTTGCACTTACCTTAATCAATCACCACCGGGCAAGCACACTAAGTGACACAAATCCACCTAGCATTGTGTGTGTGTGTGTGTGTGTGTGTGTGTGCCAGCATGTGTAAAAACTTTATAGCTCCCTTTGTTTGTGGCTGCAGCTGCTGTAGAGTGTATAGTGTTTCTTTTATTTCCTATAAAAGTAACAGTACTTTTACTTGAGTATAATATTCTAGTACTCTTTCCATCTCTGTCGAAAAGTAGTCTGAAAAACATAGTGAAAACGTCAAATTAAAATCCTTCCACTGCCTGGAGAAAACCTCACCTTAAAAAAGGGACTTGGATGGAAGTCATTCTTCTGGGATTGGGAGCTGACAACAATATTTTTGGACTATTGTTTTTTGGACTATATTATATTCAGCCTTATTTTTATAGTGTCAAATCACAACAGAAGTCATCTCAGGACACTTTCTATATAGAGCAGGTCAGGATCATACTCTTATATTCATATACAGCGACCCAACAATTCCCCCATGAGCAAGAACTTGACAAGATAGGAGTATTTTTGTGGGAGTGGGCTGGATAACAGGAGTGAAAATCCATTCCCTTGGCACCTTCTATTTGTGCCTCTTTGTTGTTGTTTTGTGTCTCTTTGTAATCAACACAGGTGCTCTGTACAGGAGGGGCCAAAGTCGTCTCCACCTGCTAAGAAGACTGAGGGTTGTGGAAGCTCAGAGAGGGCCAGAAAAAGAATAAATAAACCGGTCAGGAGAGCTGGCTCTGTCCTGGACTGCCCTCTGGACAATATCAAGGAGGTGGGTGAGAGGACGATGTTAGCCAGGCTGACATCGATCATTGACAATCAGTCCCACCCCCTGCAAGAGACGGCAGGGGCCCTAAGAAGCACCTTTATTAGCAGACTGCTGCATCCAGTCTGTAAGAAGAAACGCTACCAGATCAGACTGTCCAACACTAGTATTGTCCAACGTATCACTGTGCTTACATACTTACTGTTATGCATATACATATATTTTTTATATACTGTACTATACTATTTTTTTATAACCTCCCTGCACCTGCAAACGTTTTGCTCATTCGTATCACATCAATAATCTCATGACCCCCTCAGATTTATCTTGCAGTAAAATGCTGCTTACACATTGATGCTTCAGTCTTAATTGATAATCTAAATGATCTACATACTTCTTCCACCACTGGAGATAGTGGGAGCAATTGATCCCAGAGTGGTCCTGTAGTGGAGGACAACCAAGTGTAAATTAGCTCAAAAGACACTTGGAAAAGACAGAAGAAAATAGAAAATAAACTGTTTCACATATGTGAGATCTGTTGCGTTTGAATCAGAGGTGCTGTTGAAAAATGTCCTTTGTCACTGAAATGAAATTTTTCAGTCCTATGAATGTACTCATTCCTTATTCTGGACAACAGCACGCTGCCTATCTGAAGCTGCAGGACAATCAGAGACATCGATTATGAGCTGCTGTTAGCTGATCGCAGATTAAGATGGCCTCATGTCGTTGGATAATGGAAACGTTCAAAGCCCATCATCTGCGTGACTCACTCTCTCTTTACTGTATTTGTGTCATCATCTCTTCATGCTGCTTTCTTAATTTGTGACAGATTAATTAAATATCTTTAAATGATGCCATTAAAATGTCACGAAAATCAGTGGACGACCTGGTAAGCTCTGTTTCTCTCGTCTGTCCCTCTCAGTCTTTCTCCTCCTTTGTCTCTCCCTCTCTGCTCATTTCTTACCGTTTCAAAATCCTACAGAGAATGATGCAACCATACAGTAACTATACGGACAGTCAAGCGCGCGCACACATGCACGCACGCACGCACGCACGCACGCACGCAGGCACGCACGCACGCAGGCACGCACGCACACACTTTCTTTGTGAAAGCAGACTACTTAAGAAATATTTCACCTCCACTTCTTTAAGCCTCATCTTTCTAAAAGTTGTTCCGCCTGTCTTGTATGTCTGTTTTTTAACCTGTCTGTCTGCCTGTCTGTCTGGATATGTAGGTCAGGGTGCCCCAGTTGTAACTGGACCTACTTTAACTTGATTGGTTTATAGATGTTTTCCGTAATTCTGGCTGCTTAGACCTCTCTTTTGGGTATACCTGTGCTGGCAGTGTGCTGATGTAACCAGTCTCCGTAAACTTAAAACCATCATAAATGTGTACGTTATCCCGCCCGAGCAGATGCACCAGCAGAGTCAGTGAAGCTCTGGCCTCAGTTTCTGCCTCTCATGTTTCATCATCATAGAGCCTGTTTTTCTCTCTGCAGTCGAGAAGGTCATTTATTAACACTTACTGCTGTTTTGGAAGTATTTAAAGAATCCTAGAAATATGTTTCTCAAGTTGCAACTCTATCTCCTAATCCAAACAAAGATGGTAACTAGAGTGGCATGTCTTTCCCCGAATCAAGGCCATATGACCGACTGGGCATTGTGGGAAACTGCCGCAGGGCTCCAGACCTGGAGGGACTATGCATCATTAAAGCTGGGCTTGGTAACATTGTAGAAACCAGCAAGAGTAAGATTTTGAAAAGTATCCAACAAACAAACCCCACCCCCGTCCCTTCAGGGCCCCCTCCAAAGCCAGCGCAGCGCTGTCATCACTAACCATATCCAGCTAGCTCAGGTCACTCTCCCATAAGAAAACACCTAAAAGTAGCATAATGAACGAAAACAACAAATTCATTCATTCATCATTTATTTCATTCAGGCCTGCAACAGTCACAGATACTGGATGATTATTTATTTATTGTCAGAGCACTTGATGTATGGATTGCTGCCTCTCAAACACATCACCTTCCCTGTCTTAAAGTGCAGCATATAGTATGGTGCACTGTTATGTAATCTTGGTCCTGTCTTATAATTGCGCCCTGTGTCAAAATGTTATTTCAAGTCCTCTTATAATTTAATTTGTGTTGTACTCACATGGTACATATTACCACAAGGGTGTGTGTTTAACCCAGTTATCACAAACTAACACAAAGGTATTATCCAGCATAGGATTACGGTTTGCACTGGACTTATTACAGTACACATTGCAAGGAAGAGTCAGTAAGGAGGCTTACCACAGTTTTGAAGGTCTTTTGAGAATCCTTCGAGTTTCCTGTCCATCTGGATGAATTCCATTTGCTAATTCAAACAAAGATGGCAGCTAGAAGGACACTTCTTTCCCCAAATAGACTTTTTCACAAAAGACATTTTGAATTTCAAAGGTGTTCCTAATGACATCGACAATGGCTCAGTTCTATTTAAGTTTCCCACTGAGCTATGATGGAATCGGCAGTCACTGAGTTTATTATCTACACCTGCGTTTTCCTACTGTGACGTGTCGAAATGTCAAAAGGCCTATTGTACACTGTATCACCAAAGAAGAGATTTATCAGGTGCATAATCTGTGCAAATGTTATCTTCCCTCATTTTATATTTGCATATATATATCACAATAGATTTCTTATTTTACTTACATTATTAGTGTTGATTAGTTCTCTTTCTTGGATGGACATGAGAGGCGCAAACTGTGGCTAGCTTGATCTGTACGGGGCCACACAGTCCTGAGAAGAACTCCAATCAGTGTGTAGAGACTTTAATCAAGTAGTCCTCAGCACCAGAATCATGTCCCTCTGGAGGATCTAGTCCTTGACCTCACCTCTCATGCCTAGTCCACACAGGCAGAGGTATTTTTTAGAACAGAGATTTTCCTCCATGGTTCTCAAAAGAAAAATCCCATCCACATAAGCACTGTTTGTAAGTCCATATGAAAATTAAGAAAGACAACTGAAGCGCTGTCAAGAGTGTGCCAAACCAACAGGCAGCGATATAACCCTGAAGCCAATCAGAGGCCTGAAAAGACCCTTCACCAGTTGGCTACCTGCAATTAGAGGTCTGACCGGGTCTTGTCCAAAACTGGTGACATTGGCGGCGGGGTCTGTGTGTGAAGTGTTGGATTATATGGCAGTGAGTTCTGTAGTGCATTCTGACGCATGCTCATCACATAAGTGGGGGAAAAAAACAGTAACTGTATATTTATTGTACAAACATGTAAAGAGTCCTGTTAGCAAGGTTAGCACCAGCTCTATTTCGACCACAACTGCCATTGCACAAAATCGCTTCGTGTAAACAAAGCAGATAAGAGTGCACTCCTCATCTACACCTCAACACTCAAAACAGTGTCTGAATATCTTCACCCTGGAGACTGTGTTCATGTGTGGACGAAAGACCAAAATATAAAAACAGCAACATTTTGGAAAATACCTGTCTCTGTGAGGACTGGCATCAGTCAGAGTAAAACCTTCCCAGAGGTTCTTATCAGAAATCATCAATCTCCAAACTGTCAGCTTTCCAAGAAAAAGGGAAAGACGGTGTCATTTACATCTGTAATGACTGGGGATTTGGGACGTGTTGAGCGAGATATGATTGATGATGTTACTCGGTTGCCGGAGTGATCTTTGTAGATCTGTAGGATGACATCAGCTGACAGTTGTGAACATATTTTCCAGGTCAAGGTAAACTCCTGGCAATGTTAAAGCTAGGCCTGCTGTTGGAGTCATGATTATTAAAACCATAAATTGAACTTAATCACCATCGTGTCTTCATAACATGTAAAATGCTGTTCTTTTTTCATCTCGTTGTATCGTCTAGTTATTGCAATGATCACAAATCAGGTGATGTTTTCAATGTGGAATCTTGTTGTGCAGATGAAATCAAACTGAATCAAAGCTTGAACCGCCATAGAAGAACATTGAAAGGACAAAGTACTAAAACTCTTTTTAGTGTTAATGAATAGCAGCGTTTCAACATCGGCACTTCTTCCTCAGACAGACAGATCAAATCAAACTCTGCTCAGCTAATATTACAAACTGCTTCAGACTCTGCTGACACAGGTCAGCGTGTCACCAGTACATCCCATCTGCAATCAAACCACTGAAGCTCCATAAGTATGTTCAATAAGCAAATGTTGCCAGGCAACCAATACAGTTTGCAGCCTCCAAGCTGAGTCCTGGATGGTATTTCTTAGCAACTACATTGGTAGGATGTTAAAAATAAAACCCACATTGCTGCATGAGTGTGATATAGTTGGGGCCACAGGGGTGTCATCATGGCCAAATCGCCTTCAGAAAGACTGTAACCTTGAAACCAGACAGGATAATCATCTGGATATAAATATATACAGACAGTAACACCAGCTGGACACAGAATCAAAATCATCCACCTCCTCCAGAGACAAATCTATCTTCTGAGAGAGAACCCATGTCTCTATACCACAGTGTGCAACAGTTACCATACCGGAGCCAAACATTAGCTGAATGTCTGAAACTTGATTTTCTCCTTTGATTCCTTCTAAAGACGTGTTTTCTGTTATAACACTGAAGTGTTTTCACTGGCAGCATCGTACCATCGCATATTCTAGATGTCTTGTGCATAATTTTATACATGTGTAGGTGTTTGAAATTATGCACAAGCAGCTCTCCACAATGCACCCCTCCTGAGCAAATACTGTGTCAGCATCGTCCAGCACCAGTAACAACCATCATATGAGTCAGTCAGTTCTGCAGTTCCATCAGTCTGAAGCCACATGATCACATACCATCCTGGTTCATGGACACACGTATTCTGCATTCAGATATACTGGCTGCTGTTTAAATATTTGATTGTTCTTTTTTTAACTGTTCTGTTTGCAGGTGTGCTGTCCAAGTATTGTTTGAAAGCCAAACTGTGGGTTTATCACTGCCAAAAGCTGATACATACCTGGAGAAGTTTCCGTGACTTTGTGCAATAGCTGATTTTTTGCCACTTGAGGGCAGCAGAAACAAGTTGTGGACACAACATGGACATATGATCACCTTCAAAAGGTCCAGTGTGTAGGAGTTCAGGGGATCTATTGGCACAAATGGAAAATAATATTCATAATTATGTTTTCATTCCTATCTGATATTTCTTATCACCTGAAGATAATCGTGTATTCGTTAGCTTAGAATGAGCTCTTTATATCTACAGAGGGAGCAGGTCCTCATCCACGGACTCCACTTTGTTGCACCGGCATATACCATAGCCCAGAACAGAACAGACAAAGCAAACACTGGCTCCAGAGAGCACCTTTCTCATTTTTAGCAGCCACCCTAGAGGAAGGTGAGGTGAGGGGTATTCAGTTGGTTTCATTCTGCAACCTCACTGCCACACAGATCTTAAATCACACTTGTGAGCAAACAGCTGATTATTTTTAAGTGAATAAATACCCTACACATCCTGCAACTTGATCATTCATTTAGAGCCTTGTTTCTGGCCATCTAATGAATATAAGTCCAACATTCACTCTATTTAAGCTCTGTTTTTGGTCTCTACCAACTACTGAGGCAAACATTTTTAAATGCTGCACAGTCTTCGCCAGCTACTCTCTAACTGTGTCAGTCTGCTGTGTCTTTTCGGTGCTGAGCAGGGAGTGTACACTAGGTTTTTCAGCTTTATAGCTGAAAACAGCTGAATCTGCAGCTCCCCTCAGTTTCACTGAGCTTTATAGTGAGTTTCAGCTCATCGTTTACCTGTCCAAACCTGCAACTTTACAGTTTTGGTCTCAACGCTCTCACAACATGACTTTCAGTCACAGCAAAAAGTGGATTTCAGTGAAAAGGCTTTAAAACCCTACAATACACTACCTGTTCAGCATCAAGCAGGAGACAGACACAGTTACTGACTAGCTGGTGAACATAGTGGATCATTTAGCAGCTTAAGTGCCCGATATTCCCCTGGGCTGGTAGAGACCCAAAACAGAGCTAAAAGAGAGTGAATAGTGGACTCAGACTCACCATTTGGCCAGAAACAGGACTCCAAATCAATGACAACGACACCCCAAGATCCTGACAAAAAGACTAGCATGTCATTTTGTCTAGGAGGAGGGATGCTGAGGTTGCTGCTGTCAGGTGGGACAACGAAAGAGAGGAAAGGTTCTTTGAGCTGTGGCAGCAGTACCCCTGCCCGTTTGACGTCTCATGACCGAGTCAAAAAAAAATGTTGGCGAGAAATAGTGGAAGCACTTAATCAGTCCAGTGAGTAGCTGCTGTGCGCTCATAACATTATCCCTGGTCCTAACTGCAGGAATAAGCTCATCATTACTAATTCCAGATCAAACGTTAAAGTAGTCTGTTTGATGCAGCCGAGCCTGCTCCTTATAGAATAAATAAGTATGGAAATAAATTACTGTATGTGAAACTCTGTCATCTGTCATGGTTGTTATCTGGATGCTGCCCAGTAGATGTATGAATAACGACTGAATGGGCCAAAGATTACAGCTCCTCTTGCATTTGCTTTTGATGTTATAGCACATTCACAGTCATTTTTTCTTTTCTTTTTTCGGTACACAAGACCACCAGCATCACACACAACGCTTCTGTCAGTTTGATTGACAGTTGCTTCACCCGCCCGCTAGATGACCTCTGAACTCGTGTGTGATCACAAAATAAGACATTCTATGATTAGTCAGAGTCATAAGTGTAGTCTTGCCAGTCACCCGACCAAGACACGGCAAGCATTTAGGGCGCTGTGACACAGGGACCATCGTCAAAGACAAAAAAAATCGTGTAGTCTGATCCAGGCATTAGGCCAAACCAGGGGATTAGGACTGCGTTATGTCAGTATGGGCCCTCATACTTGCAAATGTGTGTGTGGGTGTATTCATATGTGCCTTGTGAATGAGATGGTTTATAAGTGCACTATTCATACAATGTTGATTCAGTTTAAAAGATTTCAAAGATTTTCAATCTTAGTTTTATAACAAGTCAGTTCAGTGTGATTCTACGATGGGATTTTGCATTCTTTTCAGTTTTGCACCTCCTGTTGACACATTGCCACTGACAAACTGTCACTGATACACTCATCCTGTGATCTTCCAGGCTGTGCTGAAACATGTCAGATTTTCGACAAAACCTTTAGCAGTCAGCCCCAGTCAGGAGAGATTTGAGGCTTTGCAGGACTCAGGGCCTTATTCACAGGACTACTGATGTTACTGTACACCCGACCTGAAGAGTCCCTCAGCTGTGGGACATCTCAGTGAATCTGTGAGTTCGGGTGAGTACCATGTACTTGTGATGTTGTGGGCTCAAATCAGGCTCCTGGTCTGTCTCATCCCCCCCTTTGTCCCTCTGTCATCTCTGCCACTGCTCTGCATACAGTCTAATGAAGCAGAAACAAATCCCAAAGCTTTGTATCTGCAGTAGACGGAGCTGTGAAGATGAGATGTTTCCTCCTACGCAGGCAGGCAGACAGGCAGCAGCTCCAGAGACCCGAACACCTCCAACTGTGACTACTGTAATGCTATGGAATATGTGATTAACTCTCACTGATAGCAAACAGGAAGCCTGCAGTCTCCATCTGAGCTGATTGCTAAGATGATAGATTAACTCCGTAGATTTATATCTGCACTTACATCACTGATGTCAGACCAGTAGTCACAGAAATAATAGAATACAGCTTCATGAAAATATTTGGCTCCGACTGGTTACAGAAACTCTTGAGGTTACCGATGACAAATTCAAAATGCTGTTCGGCTGCCATGTTAGTCAGTTCTCCTCCAGTTGACAAGATGGAGCAGAGTTTTATGAGCAGAGTGAGTCAGTTAACATCAAGATGGTTGGAACAAAAATGTCTCCATTCAGGAGGAGGAGTGTGCAGTCACAGGAAGCAAAGCATCCTCTTCACGAACATATCAGAAACAAGTTCAATATATAGATTATGGAACACGTTTTTGAAATGTTCTATATAAAATCTGAGATTTTTGAGAATTTTGATGATTTTTAATTTCAGTTTTTAGGAAGCATATATTCCTGTTTCAATGAGGCTCAAGTTAGGCTCCTGTTTAACTCAACTGATTGAAAGAGTTTTAGTACAGTCAGAGCCGTATCCCGGATTTTAGAAATACTAAGGTCTTGATTTGATCTTCCTCTGAGACATTTTTGGCTGTTCACTAACCACACTGCTTTAAAACGGTCCTTGTGTATCTCCCTGCATACAGTACTGTTGAGAATCAGCCTAAAAAAAAACGTGTTATGCGTGTTATTAAAGATGGTGTTGTGCAAAATTACTTAGTTTAAATTTGTTGTGTGCTGCTCTATGACTATAGAAATTACTTTCTTCTAACATTACTTAAAAATGTTGATGGGCCACTTAATATTCTTTGATTTTGTCAGAAAACACAGGAAAAAAATGCCCATTGTAATTTTCAGATGGCTTGTTTTATCCAACCAACAGCAACTCAGTTCACAATCAAACATGCAGCAAATAAGCAGAAATTCCTCAAATTTTAAAAGCTACAATCAGTGGACATTTTGCATTTGTTCTTGATAAATGTCTGAAATGATTACTTGACTATAAAAGAAGTTGCCAGTGAATTTTCTGTTGATGGAATAATCAGGTAATCATTTCAGCTCCGCATGTATGTGTCAAGTGTATGCATCTACCATATGTGTACTGATCTGAGGAGCAAAAACATTTCAAAACTATTAATACTTTGGATAAAATACTCGAACCAGAAAACGGTTTTATCTTGTTGCATTGCTGCTTTCACAAATGTACAAAAGCCAAAACTTGCATGATACATCTGTAAGTTTGCACCTGCATCTGTCAATCTGACAGCAGGGACACTTCAACTGAAGAGCTAAATAATGCAATTTGTTCCCTACAGGGTATCTGAGCTGTCAAAAGTTTTGTCACTGAATCAAATTTTTAGATATTGGATTGTGGGAAAATTGTCTATACCACGTCAGTTCTGCTCTCTGTAGCCTCTGCTCTCTACAGGAAATCTCTCAAAGGCCAACGGGAGGACAAAAACACTCTAAAACAAAGGGGAGAAAAGGCTTCCTGAGGATGAAAATTTTCACACCTGATCTAAAACAGCCTGAAAGTGTTGGAGGCGTCCTCAGGTGATGGGGCAGAAGACTCTTGGCAGGAGAGCGGCCGAGCAGAAAACCAAGTGCCCGATCATGCACAGCTGAGTCCTGAGGGCATGAGGAGCCGGCTGTCACCTGACCCATGGCCGCTAATGGATGTTTCAGGGAATGTTGGTGGCACAGTGGGCTGGAACGAATGCCATGCTCCTACAGCTAGTTGTACCAATTGCTCGACCTGTTTCTCATTGTCTCCTTTTATGATATCTCCCAATTGTAACAAGACATGGGGGATCAAGAGTTTTTATGCATGCCCACTTGTTAACTCATACATCTGCCCACACCTGTGAAGCTCTGCAAATCCTCCGACTGCGATCAGACATACATACGCTCCTATGGATGGATTCCTCCACACAAAAGTGGAGTTTACTGTCCCACTAGAAACAGCCTGTATGTCTTTGTGGGTTGCAGTAGAAAACAAACAGCCACACATATGATTGTAGCAGTGAAGCTTTTCTGGACTAGTGGGACAGTGTGATGCTGCACAGCTCTGATACAGGAGTAGAGATGGAGCGTTATGTAATTAATACTCCTCCTCCTATGCAGATACAGTAGACAAGCCTAGAAATTGTGGCCTCAGCTGTAACAGTAGCCCTGAAATGACTGATACAGCTCATATGTATGGTGTCATTTTAATCACTCTGGCTCCTATAGAGTAGCAGCTCTTGACTCAGCTAAAGCCTTTGCATAACTGATACTGTAAAACGGGCATCCACTGTAATGTAGGTTTCATACAGTAACACCAAACAGCCACGCAGCATGCAGAGAATCTGTCTCACCAACACACACACACACGCACACGCACACACACACATACCACATACAGCCCACTGTTTACCTGTTAGCCAATAATTCACAGTGCTGGCAAGGACAGGTGACTGGTAAAGCCAAGACAGACAGAGAAAAGTGATGTGGGGCTTCTCTTACCAACAAATCCCCCCTGCTTCAGGAATCCTTCCTTTCCTCTCCCTTCAGCCAGCTTCTTCCAGCGCTCCAGCTTTCATCTTTCCAGTAAAGAGAGCAGGAGGACGAGAGCGAAGAACTTTAGACAATCAGCATTCCTCTTGCTCCCGTGTTTTCTCTCCGTCTCTCTTCCAGATTTCTCCACAGTCTCCGGGGGGGAAGCAGGAGCATCAGTGATACACTGCCGCGCGCTCCGCTGCAGGAGGCTGAACGTCAATCACACAGGTAACCAAGGGAACCGCTGGGCCCGCCTCCCCAGCCAACGCGGATTGGTCGGCTGACAGAGAACCAGAAGTCACAAGTCCTCGCAGGTCCACAGATGGTACACCGAGAGCGGTGGTGGGATCATGCACAGAGGCAAACAAACAGTAGTGGATTGCGGTACTTGTGAACTCTCTTTCTCTCCTCTCGGTCTCTCTCTCCTTCTCCCTGACTTCAGAGCCTACCGCTTTATTTTACAGTTGCTTAGCAACAGACTTGTATGTGTGTGCGCGCGTGTGTGTGTGACAGAGAGAGAGAGAGAGTGTGTGTGTTGCAGAGCAGGAGGAGAGAGGTGGGAGAGAGAAAGGAGTTCAAGTCCTCAACTCTCTCTCTCTCACTCTGTCTCTGTCTCTCTGTCTCTGTCAGAGGTGTGGATGGATGTTTAATATTTCAGCTCTCAGCTCTCAGCAGCAGCAGTCTGTCTCAGTATTGTGGAGCCTGTTGTTGCTTCAGAACAACCTTGTATAGGCAGTTAAATTCAGCACAGATGTTGGCTAATAGGGGGAGATAGGAAATTTCACAAAATACAAATTACATCACCTCAGTCTACCTTGGAATGAAAGGGGTTACTGAGAGGAAAGTGGGAGAATTGGTGCTATTTGAGATAAAAGAATAAAACTTTTCATTTGATCTTTTATTGTGGTGAAGCAGTCATGTTTTCACCAAAACAAATGTGCCCTAAATGTACTACTTCCAATTCAAACCTTACCACAACCTTACCCTCCAAGCTCTTGTGCTCATTTATGCTTCCTGCAAGGTCACCGGGCAGACCTGCTCTGTTCTGACTCACTGGAGGAGTCAAATTTTAACATATCAAGTACATCTCTATCATTTAAGTCGTAGAGAAGAATGAGATGTGTGTAAGAAGTTACACTGTATAAGAAAATTGAGACAAAAATCTGCAGTGCTCAAGCTGCCACAACCCTGAGTGTAACGAAACACTGACTGTTCACACGGCTGCCAGCAGGGGGCAACATTTTCACTGGCTGAGTCAGGGAGATAACTGAGGAGGTACAAGGAAGTTTTGAAGGTTCAGATGAATGGTTCAGTGATTATGTGTGCTTATCATGTTGAACCCTTAAAGGATAATTGATATTTGCTGGCCAAATATGTCTAGAATTACATTTAAAACCGAGTTGATTTTGTCCTCAGTAGAAACAGGCCCACGTTTTAGTTTGTGAAATCAGATATCAGAGTGTCACATTTGCATGTTGCAGTGTCGATGAGCTGACTCCGTCATACTTCTGTGAAGTGAATGGCATGAGGGAGACACAGGTTTGCCCTCTGGATCTGAACACATCTAAAAAGTTGGATGTGAGGAAATCCTCTCACAGGAGCTGGCCTACTAGGGACTGTCCTTGTAGAGTCCTGTACAAAAAAACTCTACAGCCAGACCACAGCCAACCATTGCACAGTCCGTGTATACTACGTGATGGAGGTGGGAGTAAGTCACATGTCAAGCGGGTCAAGTCATTGCTCAGGTCAAGCAAGTCACTGTTCAAGTCACACGAAATTCTGATGCAGGGTGGGCACAAGTCAAATTAATGGTGTATTAAAGGCGCTTGAACCAGCAGAAAAAGGGGTACAGTGGCATGTCATAAGAAGGCTAACATTACACCTGTAACCATTTCACAGAGCTGTGTTAGCTAGTAACACAGAGCTGTGTTAGCTAGTAACGTGCTGCTGGTTATATGGTCCCGAATCACTCCCTCAACTTTCTCTGCATTCACGATCTGTCTTCTCAATAAAATGCACCAATACAAAACCTAAGTCTAAGAAAAGTTAAACCCAACATTAGCATTGTAGCTAATGCTTGGTCAGCCAACCCCCACCCCCCAGCCTCTGCTACATGATGTGGATTACATACATACATACATATACATACATACAGTGTATGAGACGATGAGAGGAAATTTGAGGAGAGTTTTGCCTGAACATTTCAACATAGTCAAGACTAGACCAGAACACTGGTGACTATTATCTGGTGAGTTTTATCTTGCAGGTTTTTGGGAATTAAAGTCAGATTGTCTGCATCTTGCACTGTGCTGTCAGAGTGAATATACTCACTGAGGTCTGGGCCTCCGCTGTTGAGGCTTTGGAGCCAGACTTCCACTGCACAGCTGCAGTCAGCCTCTCCGGGTGCTCACTCGAGGGTGAGAACACATCAGGCAGTCTGAGAATTTTAAAAAAGACGTGTTATGAATATTCAGGTGGATAGAATAAAACATATGGCCTGTGTTAGCTTAATGAGGTTGGAGTAGGAAGTGCAGAACCTGAGAGCATTTTTCTCTGCTTGACTCAGACAGAAGCTCACGGCTCTTTACCGCCAGTTTTACTCTCAAAGCTGTGATGGCCTTTGGTGTAGAAACATGTTAAAGTACTTTTGACATGTTCAGATACAATATGAAATGATGTTACTCATAAAGCACGCAGGGGATTTGGGTGATATGTTTAGAACTCACCACACACCTACAACAAACTCACTGGCATGGTTACCGACAAACAAAGAAGCCAGCAGTAACTCATACAGTAGTAACAGACAAACCAAACATGCTTGGCAACCTTTAAATGAAACAATAAGAGGGGAGTTTGTGTTTTTTATTCGGAGAATTCCTATTATATATCATATATACTATTCCTACGATTATTTCAGCTTCTTGCTAACTTCTTCCCCTCTTGATAAACAAGAGATGGAGGGGGAATTGATCTGTGGAGACTGTAACATGATGTTTCGCTCCACTGGGCTGCTTGAGAAACACAAAGCACTGTTCTGCACGAGGAGCGACGCAGGACACCTTCAGGTGCAGAGACACAGCTCTGAGCTTCTCACAGGAGACAAACCTGGATGTGTTGACCCTAAACAGACTAGAACACCTGACCTTGTCGAGGTAAGTAAGTCATACTGATCTAGTAAACGAGAGCAGGGTCTGCGCAGGTGGATTAGATGAATAACCCTTTCTTGCAGGAAACCACAAGACAATTTATGTGATCGAAGTGGAGCTGATTAACTTCAAACTGTGACATTTGGTGAATGAGGCTAAAATATGCATTGGATATGCAATGATTCTTGCAGTACACACAGATGAAACTTTATGATACATTAATTAATGCCTTTATAATATTAAGCCATGAGCTAGCCATAAAGTTGAGAATTGTTGTTGTATTGGCATCCACTTGCAATCTTCATGAAATGCTGTGAAAATTTAGGGTAAAAAACTGAGGAGAAATGCAAAATAAATCACCAAATTACAGTGTTTGTATGCCTCTTTAAATCTTGTATAAACTATTGTTGCGCAAAATATCGTACAAAGTATCGTACACAGTATTTCACCGGTCAAGACAGCAATGACAGAAGCGAATCTTGCTCATGGGTGGATCTTCATCAGTCTACTAGAGCAGAGACTAGAGCTGATTTATGAGGCATCTGCATCACAGAAACAGATGCAATGGAAAAACGCTGCATGTGTCTTTGTGTGTGCAGCTAAGAGGTCAGCGCAGGAACATGACCAGGTGGAGGAGTGCTGATGTCAAACCGAAGTCAGCAAGAGCGGAGGACATACCAGCAGCCAGTCAGACGGGGAGTGCTGCTCTGCAGGATCTCACAGACGAGGTGAAAGTGAAGCAGCCAGAGTTCTTCTGTCCTGCACTACAGCGATGTGAAACATCTGAAACACAATCACAAGTTTTTTAAACATATCTTGTCAATGATACATTTTAGGTATAACATGGAGTACAAAACTGTTTCTGACTTTCAGTTTCACAAGTTAAGGATGTCCGTTGAAGAAAATCTGACAAGCTGGTCAAAAAGGACCACAGATACTGAGGTGGGCTCCATGTTTCACCTGTCAGTGATTCTTCTCATGGAAGTCTTTTCCCTTTCTCTCTTATTCTTGTAAGCCTGTCAGCCTGTGCCACTTGGTGAGCACTTTAACGAATGTCAAGGAGCTATAAGTGCGCATTAATGCATTAAGTCATCAGCCAGTGGTGTCAGAATAAGTCACAGGTCACAGGTGAAGATGGGTATAAAACAAGAGTGCATTTTTATGATGCTGAGTCTTAGGGAGATAAAAGAAATGAATAATTTTGCTCCAGGGTGTTACATGTTTAAGAGCCACTGCTCTTGCATGAATCTATTAATTTATAAACCCAGGCGTGTGGACGTCAGCTGGGTCACAGTGAGAGACTGAAGGAGATGAGGGAAATGGCGACGCTCCACGAGCGCCAGCTGGCACTGATACATGCTCACAACCAGCAGCTGGAGCAGCAGAGAGACGGTGAGGAGCAAACGCAATAAACCCCTTGAGACCTTATAATTCAAATATCCTCCTTTTGAATTTACACTGAATGTTGATGTCAAAGGTTGCTCTGAGACCCTTTGTGTGTGTGTGTGTGTGTGTGTGTGTGTGTGTGTGTGTGTGTGTGTGTGTGTGTGTGTCAGAGCTGGCCCAACAGGTAAGCGTTCTGTCTGAGCAAAGCAACACAACTCACCTGGAGAGTCTGCTGATGGAACTCAGAGAGCAAGAGGAGAGAAACGAGGAGACGCTGCAACAACTCGTTGAACATCTCCACATTGTACAGTAAATATGCACATTACAAGTATGTATGTGTACTAATGTCTTATATGTCAGGCTTTTAGGTGTTCTCATCAAGAGCTGATATCCTTTACTCAAGTAAAAGTACTGATACTACAATGTGAAATTACTGCTGTGTTCATTTCTTAAGAACAAGTGCAGAAGTATTAGCAGTAAATAGAAACTAAAATTCAAAAAGTACTCATGATGCAGAATGACCACTTTCAGTATCTTCCGGTTTTATATTTGCATATGATATTATTGGATTTTTATTATTATGATTGATGCCTGATTTATCTTATTCCTTTGTCCCATGGACCTCCTTACCATGAATGTGGCATTTTTTTTACTGCCACGGCCAAAAATAGTCCACATCAAATGTGCTATTTACTCAAGTTTGAGTGATGTTCCCAGCTGTTATAGGCAATCACTGACTGCTGACAGATCAGCACTGGCTGTTGAACTGGGATCAACCCTGAAACTTTTCAGTCTGTGGCCATGATGTGCTGCCAGAGCAGGCACAGATACAGAGAGTTTATCTAATGTGTGTTTGTTAGGGTAAATTATGTCGGCACAGATGCATGCAAAAAGAAATGACTGCTTCTGTGGTGCTCTGCCTCCAAGATTAATGTAGTGAAATTTTTCTTTTTCGAGCTGCCGGATGACTCAGAGCATCAATTATGTATTTCATTATGCCTGGGTAGTTCCTCAGTGCAACAATTGTGGTAGAAGAGATTGAATTTCCTATTGTATGGCTGGGAAACTTTCCATAGATGCCACAATATGATCTAATTTAAATGATCGACTGCGTTTTCTTTTCCTTTTCAGTGTGCGAGAGGCCTCAGTACCTGCTGATCAGCCAGATCCACACGAGAATAAAAAGATGCATCATGACAGCTACGAGCTCATTTCTTGTGCAGACGGCCCTCTCTCTACTCAGATAAAGTACATCTTTCAAGAGTCATTTATTTGAAAAACGCTCATTTAGAAGGTAAAACGAGATGGAGTGCAGATTTCTTTCCCCCTTTGTCTGGTTGCCCCTAAGAAAATCAGGTTGCTTACATGTGAATGTGACTTTGTTGTACTGAGCTGCCTGGTTGCATGAAGGTAAATCAGGTCTCTTTTTTGCAGAGCCCTGCGGCAGGCATACATGCAGTCAGGTGGGTCTGATCCAGCTATTGTGGCACGAATGACTGACCTGCAGGCAGAAGCCCAAAGCCGGGAGAAGAACCAAGCAGCGGCAGCCGGCAAGAGTAAGACTCAGAGTGACGCTGAACAGTAAATATGTCCTGCCTGTCACAGTATAACTCTCTGTCAACACAGCTGTGCTCAGTGGAGCCTTTGTTAACTTTACTCAGCTTCATTTTTCCACTCTAAAAACTGATTTCCTCAACAAAGTCCATAGCTATTAGATTGCAGTCCAACATTTCTTTTCAAATGAACAGTTATAGAGTTATGTATTGTCTCTCAGGGCAAAAAAAAAAGAATGAAACTGAGGGTAAATTACCTTTTGGCCCTGAGCCACATCACTGTTGCTCTTGTGTCCAGAGGTGAAGCCTCCTCCTCAGCGGGGTCTGAGCAGGGAGCTGCTGGCTGTGGAGCAGGAGAACCAGAGACTGGAGGAGGAGATCCTCAGCCTCCAGCTGGCCAGGGGGCGACACCACAGTTATGAAGGTTGGAGAGCTGTGACAAATAAAAGACAATGGTCTCTTTCGTTTAAGAGTAACTGTTGTTAGCTGTCTGGAATTAGCTCAAATTTACCAGTACTGTCCAAATCCCATGCAGCTGCATTGTGTTGCCAACATAAAAATTAGTCAGTAAAACATTTTAGGCCTGTAATAGAACGAGGAAGTGAGAAGTGAAACACAGAATCAACCCGCAGTGTTATAGAGCCATCACTGAAGTATCTTTACACCTTGCAACCGTGATTATTATTAATTGTGTAACATGTTGCTTGTGTGTTGTGCCGTGATTTTTTGATTTAGACTAAATGTGTGAAAGCCACTGAACACAACATTGTCACTGGCACCAATCACACAGGCAGTGTTGGGATGTGACATTAAGTATGTTTTACATTTTGTTCATTTACTTAAGAACTGAATTTGACTCCAAATTCAAGGTTCTTATACTTTGAGTAAACTTTATACTATGTATGTATACTTTTCCATTTTATGCAACTACATACTACTCCACAACATATTACAGGCAAATATTGTACTGTTTTTTTAATTTTTATTGTACTTTTCTGATTTATCTGACTAGTAAGTCGTTGGTGATTTTGAATTCTTACCGTATGGGTTGGGAACATTCTCCTACTTCTTAAGCTAAAGGAACTATTCAAAACCCCTCTTGGATTAGCTGGAAAATGCATCATCACAAAGCTGAAAACAGGCTGTTTTTCTGAGTTCATGAAAAGTTGACCATTGGGAGATATATAGTTCTCACAGGACAGCAGCTCTGCACACAGATGGTGGTCTTATAGAATACGATGCAGGACTGTAGATTAAGCTAATCAGTAGTATAGAAAGTGGTTCAATTAGCTCAACTGTAAACATCTACAGCAGTATGCAGCAGTTATATCAATAATATTAATCCAAAAACATCAGATATAACAATAAAACACTGACAGGGACCATTGTACTGCACAGTAAGTACTTTGACTTTTCATACTTTAAGTACATTTTGCTGATAATACCAACATACTTTCACTGAAGGAGGGTTTTGAATGCAGGACTTTCACTTGCAGTGAAGTATTTTCAGCGAATACCTCGTCCACCGGTGCACACAGGTTTGGGGCGGTCGCCTCACAGTGGATATCTTGCGCTTGTGTTTTTCTCTAGCAGCAGTAAGCGCCGAGCTCGAGCTGATTCAGAGGGAGCACCTCCTGCAGATTTCCAGTTTACTGGCAGAGATGGAGAGAAGCAAAGAAGCTCCCAGGCTCAGGAGACAGCCTCCTCCACCTCCTCCACCTCCTCCTCCTCCTCTACTCCCACTCCAAGCAAAGACTCACATTCATGCACTTCTTTCACCGGTACTTCATTTACAGTTGAGGTCCAACATTTACATGGCTGTCCAACAAGACACTTTTGAGTTTAAGCTGCTACTAATATAACAGCTGCCTTAAATTGTGATGAGTCCTAATTCCTGCACAGTATTTTCCTGTGGAATTGATTCAGATTCTTCCATGTGTCCCTCAGCTCCACACCAGATCCGTCTCCTCTCCGCTGGGAAGATGTGTGTTGGACTCTCTGGGTCCAGCCCCCTACGATCCTGTGTTAGTCTAATCCTCTACACCATCCACAGAATATCAGGCCATTACATTGTCTGAATTAAATTTCAGTTCAGCTCCACACCGAGCTCAAATCATGCACTTATTTGCATAATTAAATCCTCTCAAATAGCCAACAGGCACATTGAAGTAGCAACAAACTGCAAATCACACAAATCTGACGTGTCAATGTTTAAACCCACTCGGCTTTCTTGAAATGAAATTGAGTGAAAACCATCCTGTGGCGTTTCAGAGCTGGGTTTGTGATTTTCTACGACCTGGTGCTGGGAGCTGATGCTTCTCTGGGGGCGCTGCGCCTGGTGGCAGCTCTCTACTCAGAAGGTCAGGAGGTGGGACCACCGACTCCGCTGCCTCCTGTCCGGTGCCTGCTGGGAGAGTCCCCGCCTTACACCCACAGCCTCACCCCTAGAAACTATGCCCTCCTGTCAGTCAAACAGCCTGTCTCCAGGTAGGAGAAAGACTTCTTTTTGGAGTGACCTCAAAGACTTCAAACTAGGCTTGATACACTATTATTTCAAGGGGTAGAAACATTCAATACGGTTTACTTTCCTGAGAAGAAGAAATTGTAGATCCCCCCCCAAGAAAAAAAAAATCTAAAAATGTACATGTAAGTAAACCTTTGTCCCTGCAGGATCCAGCCGTCACCCTCCCTCTCTCTAGTGGTGGAGGTGCAGGCAGCAACAGATCTGGATGCTCATGGCCACGAGGTCTTCAAACTGGCGTCCTGCGGCTGGACACGAATGGACCTCTTTGACCAATACAACCAGGTATGAAAGCTTATATATCACACGCTATTCTAAAAATGAATTATATACTTATCTGTGATGCTGCTGTAATGGTGTTATGGGTGTTTATATCTGTTGACTGTAGAGTTCTACAGTAAAAGGAGATGACACGGCCTCAGGCCTCAGCTCAGTTCATATATGCTGATGTTTACTAATCAAAAACCAGTGGTGTCTCAAAGATGTGCGTCTAAATAGTATCTTTACTGAAATTGTATTCATTTCAATTTCATTACATGCAGAGGTACTGGATAAACTAATCACACCATCTGGTAAGGTTTAGCATTTAATCTATCAGTGATTATCATGCAAGTCTAAAACCTCCGTCTGCCAGCTTTGCTTAGAGGAACACTTCGCCCATATGTCTCACCCATTACCAAATACTCTGGCTTAAAGTGTGTGCCACAGCATGTCAACGTTTTCTCTCCATCAACAGCTCCGTAGTGGCCACTTGAGGGTGCCAGTGCGCAGTCTGCCAGTTAGACCCTCCCTCAGCCTTGTTCAGCTGAACTCTGTTCCCCAGGTATAAACAGCCAAAGTCATGTTTATCAGACACCTGTACGCAGCGCTTTCTACATAAAGTCTATCAGATGTTCTATTTATTTCGCGTCAAGGGTGAAGCAGGGCAGCACAGTCCACACCTGACTTTGTGTTTGTGTAAACTTCAGGTGGGCAGCATGGAGCTGTGTGTGCGTTTGGTCAATGGACGAGATGGAGACGCCCAGACGCTGGCAAAGCCTGACCCAACCAGCAACAGTCACTATAAATATCCAGCTATGGTAGGATGTTGCTCACGGCCTGAAGGTGTATCAGTAAAAGTTCAAAGACTATTAAATAACAAAAATATTGTGTTGGTTACACAAGGCTCTAAACTCAGCATCCCCTGGCCTAACTTTAAACCATTTGTGAGAGACCTCATCAATAACAATGCTTATCTTAAGGTTGTAATTGTCAATACTGGCAATTTAATACATGGCATGTAACGTACTACTGTGCAGAGCTGTCGATGTGAGCTCCAAACCAATTTAGGATGAGAATTTTACACTGTAGAACACTGAAAAGCCTGATAACATTTTGTTTTTTCATTGGAGGTGAATGCATTTTATCTGCCTTCTTTTTATGTAAACATGCTTAAATGTGGTGATGTTGAAGTACCTTGTGCCTCATTACAGGTGTCCTCACATCCTGTGACGGTCCATGGAAACGCAGCTCAGCCAGTTTCAGCTCCACGGCGGCAGCTCTCGTCCCTTTTGCCCTTCACTGATCACCAAGAACCTCCACCCACAGAGGAAGCCAGTCAGAAGTGAAACCATCTCCACAATCAGGATGTAAACTTTGATTACTGTGAAAGTGAGAGTGAGGATTCAACGCTCCCACACACATTAAAAGCATTTGTACTTTCCTTTTGGTTGCAGGTATCTACAGTAGAAGCCTATTGGAAACAAGCAGATGATTTTATCAATGTCCAGTGCTAAAATTAAACTGGACATTTTGACAGAAGTGCCTTGGGTTTGCTAAAAACTCATTTACAGCTGCAACTGACGATTAAAGAATGAAAATGATCCGTTTTTAACCAGTGTATGAAATGTCAGGGAATACTGAAAAATGCCTTTCACATGCTCCCAGAGCTTCTCCTGGCGAGCTTAACCAACTAACAATCCAAAACCCAAAGATGGTCTTCTATACTGCCGGGAAGCCCCCACAGTCACATTTGACATGGAACCACTGAAATGAATCAAAATGACCTTTTTTCAGTTCAGTAATAATTGCTACATTGGCATGAATGTTTTCATTGTCAGTTGTGTGAAGTTCAGGTCCCAGAGAGTCTGAAGAATTCAGTGATACAAACTTACATCTGCAATTTTTTTTATTTTTATTTTTTTACTACAAGTATACAAAACTGGACAGACAAATCTATGAAAATGGATCTTATTTACAGAAACAAAAGTGTTGAAGGTGAAAAGGGCTGGACAGGCATGCTGTGCTGGTTTTGTAGATCAGGAGAGAGACGGGAACAGTCACGCTGAAGACTTGACAGAGGATGACTGGTTGGCAGGCTACAGGGAATAAAGAAAACACAATGTTTAAGACTGCAGGAAAGACTGCGCTTTGCCTGCATATCATCTCTGAGCTCTCAAGAGGAAAGGTTTCCAGATTGCTGGTTTGTCTTGAACGGCTCTTGTTGAGAGCGCTCGCTGCTGCAATTTTATCTGAAGAACTAGAGGAAGACAACATTTATACAGAGATGTGAACTTTTCAAGCATTGCAAACAGACGATTTGTTTTGAACTTCAACCACAGCAGCAGCATTATTGAGTTAGAAGCTCTGTGACTGAACAGTAATGTTCGCTTTTGTGCACAGATAGAAAGCCACTTCAAGGAGAAATTTGACACAACTGGAGCTCCACCAAAAACCATATGCTAGTAGTTAACTACTGTATGCTTGGCTATCCCTTCCATCTGAACAGGGTAGCGTCGTCACAGCACAATCTTTCCAGAGTGCCGTCCTGCAAACGTAAGACAGAAGCCTATCACTCGCCTCCTGTGATTTTCCCTCCTGGACTCCATTGCCGTTGCTGGCACTAGAGTCAGCGCTGCCATTAACTGTGGCTTCCTGTTTTGCTTGTTTAGCATCAGTGTCCTTTACTGGGCTCTCCTCCTCTGGTTTCCTCTGTGTGGAGACAAACCAGGACAAAGGGAAGGGGAAGAGAAGACTCGACTCAACGCTTCTGTACACAGCTGGATTCAATGCAAACAACCTTTAAAACAGGAAATAAAATATGCTGTGAGCTGACATTTAGAAAGAGGAAAATGGAACCTAATGCAGACACCAAGCAGCTGTCACTAATACGTCGGGGTCACGCACACATATCACGAAATATCAAAGCTTAATTTATAGCATTAAGCAGCACCACAACACAATCACCTGCACACGCACATGCTACAACTACAGTGAGAACCGACAGGTCACATCATAAGCCAAAAACCACAACCACAAGACCGACAGTTGCGGAAAGCCATAACATCCAACAACCAATGCAGGCAAGCACACAGACCTCACCACGGAGAGAGGAAAATGACCAGTTTCAATATGCAGGTGATTATAGCTCCAGATCAGATGCCATTCCTTAAGCAATGATTAAAAGGCCCCATTCTGCCCGCCTAAAGGGCATTAGTAGGCCTCACCTTTTTCCTGACAAGGTGGGAGATGTCTGAGGCTGCTTTGGAAGACGAGGCGCTGTCAGATGATTTAACCGGGATCTGAAACAGAAGTTGGATTTGTTTGTTTTGATTCATTTTGTAGGCTGATTGCTGATGTTAGACAACAAGGTGCGCAAGAGTTGTGCACCCTTGTGTTGTCCTTACCTGGCTGGCCGTTGCAAATGCTGCTGATGATGATGACGAAGGGCCCCCATTTTCACACAGGAATGCAGATGAGGTTGAGGCTCCACCCTGCAAAAGGTTAGTTACACATGAGCTGAGGCTGCAATTTTGATAGCTTTTGTACATCTATATTACACCCAAATAACCTTGAGCTGGATTTTTAGACTTGAAACACCAAGTCTTGAAAGTCAACATGTACAAAAATACACTTTAACAGAGTGTATAATGCTCCTTGTTCTCCTGTGTACCCACTAGTGTCTGCTGGATGGCCTGGGAGGCAGCGCTGGCTGTTCTCTGGCTTTCCTTTGCATCTTCAACCTTTTCCCTGATGTCAGGCAGAAGCTGCTTCAGCTCCTCCATCTCATTCTTCTCTTCTGCTGCCCCATCTGCTCCCTCTGCTGCAGCAATCACCTCCTGCAACATGGCTATGCACAGACAATGACTGATTGGTGCATACGAAACATGACAAAACAGGATCGGTGCAGTCCCTTTAACTGCAGAGGAGTTTTAAAGAGGTGATAATATGCAAGTCTTATATAAGCTCATCTCAAGAGACAGCACTCAAGAGGAAGAAAAGTGTGTGTGGGGGGGGGGGGGTGAGTCCACAACTGAAAACTTACCCAGACGGGTCTCGATGACTTTTATGGAGCTGTTGTAGTGCTGAATGGCCTGGCTGTACTGATCCATGTAGCACAGTGTGGTTGCGACATGATAGTGGGTCTCGGCCAGCAGACGACTGTGGGGAGGCAGGTGCTTCAGCTGCAGGGCAAGACACTCCTGGAAGTCTTCTAGCGCCTGGGGATAGTTGCCTGGGGAAGGGAGCACATGGAGTCACATTTAGCTCTGCTAAACTGTAGCTAGGGGTGGGAATTGAGAACCGGTTCTTTTTGAGAACCGGCTCCCAGTAGCTCAATTCCTTGGAATCGTCTGCCTGCCTGGTTAAGGATTCTGCTTATCGGTTCCGCCTGTCTTGCACATGCGCGATAACGTTACGCAAGCTGCATTGTTTTGGGTTAGAATGTCACCAATATGGCGTTGAGGCAGAAACGCTCCAAAGTATGGCTATATTTCATGCGAAAAGTTTCCATTTCTTCAAAGGGGAGAAAAACATCCAACATGCTTAAACATGTGTCCACACAGCACGCAATTCATTTGCAGGAATGTCACGTGTTTGATACGCTACGTAGCGACGCTTGTGAATCTAGCGGCAGAGCAAACACCAACGCGTCATCTGTTACTAGTGGCGAAGGTAATGTTGAACTCTTACAAGCCGTGTCTGTTGTGTTAAGGTTAGCGCCATTTCACAGTGTAAACTGCTTTCGCCATATGAATCATCTCCATGTCCTTCCATCAAATTTAGATGACGATGACTGCCAGAGTCAGGCTGGCTCAGAGGCTGCAGCGGGCACCGGCAGGTCTCGCGCACCTCTATCCACTCCTTTCACTGAAGCAGGGAAGAGTAAAATGACCGAGACGAGGATTAGGAATGTCACAGAGCAGTCACTAGATTTGTGGTGAAAGGTTTGCACCTTTTTGACACTGTAGATGCCCCTGAATATCGGTAGGTTAATTCATTGCGTTTTATCTGGCATGTCTGTTCAAATGAAAGTGAGAAATTTGAGTTCTGTCAGAGTTGCATGCTGTTTTTTTAACCAGTGTAGTTCTGCTTGTTCTGACGTTACGTCACACATCATTTGTGCATACTGTATGTTATATTTTCTGTGCAGAGATGAAAATATAAAAGACAGTTAATGCAAACAAACCCATTTGTACTCTTATTTCCTCACCCAATGAGAATAGATAAGAGAATCGATAAGGAATTGGATCGATAAGCAAAATCGATAATGGAATCAGAATCGTTAAATTCTTATCAATTCCCACCCCTAACTGTAGCATACAAAACAGTAGTGGTATCACGGGCCACTTCAGCAACAAATGAACCTGGTCTTTTCCACGACCTTGATGGAAAACACAAGATCAAGATGTGAAGGAGAATTAAGAACTGAGGAAAAGACAATAATTTCATTCAGGCTTCATGAATGTGGACAACCTGGTGAAAAATACTTTGTTAGCAAGATTGGAATAGAAAAAAAAAATTTAAACAAGAAACCTACCTGATTCAGCACTGACTTCCCCTAGTTTCAGATATGTCTGGGCTGCCATCAGCTGGTCATCTTTGCCTTCTTTCCTGTGGGGTCGAATAAGAAATGAACTGCGACAAAGCTTTACCTCATATCGTCTAACATTCTCAGGCAGGGTCCTGACTAACAAAGTCTGGATTTGTATAAGGTGACCAGGCTTTAAGTGACCTGTCTGAACTTGCGTTCTGCATAAGTCTTTCCTCTTCAATGGACTTGATTTAGTTCTAGTTCTTGATTTAGATCTTAGTTCAGCATTAACTTCATCTTGCAGCGTTGCACTGACCTTTTGTAAATGACTTTAGCGACCTCCAGCATCTCCCACGCCAACTGCAAGTTCCCAACCTCGTCCTCTTCCTTAAGGTGGGGAAGGCATACGTCAAACATCTAAACATTCAGCAGTGTCAAAGAGACTTGTATGGATGGCAACTCACTTGATCCTGTCCATTTCGCTCTCCATCCTCATCATCATCATCATCATCTTCGTCATCATCGTCGTCATCATCATCTGCTGAAGCAATAGGAGGCCAATTATATAGGGCTATGTTTCATTTATCTACAGGGTGACTGAAGGTAAATGTGCTAAAAGGAAAACTAAAATGTTCCCCCTAAAGTGCAGAGTACTCCTGCTCCGGTGTGATTCCCTCCACATTTTGTAACACCCGTTAATGTGGCCCCTTTTATTACAAGAAATACCAAGTGTGTGCTCCACCCATCCACACAAACCATGCTCTCCATCCAAAGATTTACTGCCCTCTGGTTCCTTCTCATCCTGTTCAGCCTCTGGCTTGGATTCTTCCTCTTTTCCTTCCTCTGCCTTTGCCCCAGTCTTGCCTCCATTCTGCTCTTTTGAGTCTCCCTCTTTTAGCACAGCTTCTTCTCCAGGAGTCAGACTTTCTCCGGCACCGTTCACAGGAGCAACTGGGCTCTTCTCAACACCATTCACTTTGGTTTCCTGGACTGAACTCTTTTCTTTCCCACTCAAAGGGGAACATAAGGGTTCCTCTGATCCGGCCTCATCATGTTTGACTGGACACTCTGAGACACCATTTTCCTTTTTCTCCTCAGTGCTACCCTTTCCATCCTCAGACTTCGGCTTGCCCGCCTCAGTCTTTTCCTCCTCTGCCATTGCGTCATACACCTGCTTTCGTAGCTCATCTCTAGTTTTTTCTGCACCAAAGCGGCACGTGAAAAACAGTTTCACATTAGACAGTACAGTTTTAAAATACCAAGATCAATTTTTCTATGACAGAAAGATTACTGAATCTCATGCTAGAGCTATGATTTAAGAAAACATGTTATATTTGAAAGCACACAAGACAAATTTGGGGCTGTACACATACACAACTGACTTGACCTGCCAAACTGGAACTTAACCATTTCATTGATTTCTCCTTGTAGGGAAACAGAATAAAACAAAATTACACCAAACAAGGTAATTTTCTACAATTTTCTATGTTCCCAAAACCAAAAATCCTTTGTGATTATAGGAAAATACTTGATACTGACCATCAAGATTGTTGGCACTCTCAATATTGGAGTTGTTCGGCTGCTCCTCTTCCTCAGATTCTTCTGGGACTCCCTCCAGGGCATTACCAAGGACACTATTCTCCATCCTAACCAAAGCCCAAAAAGGAAGACCATCAGGAAAACATGAGGGGATGCAAAAGAGGGTCGAATCCTAAAACGGTCACTCTCTGACTCCAATTTAACAAGTGATGCAACATTAATCAACTTAGTATGCACCTTACAGTAACAACCTAATATACAGTATAAGTTTTCAAGGTGAGCAATTAAGTGAACCAACCTGGCAAGCTCCAGTAGGGACTTCCCACATAGGAAGAAGGCCTCACCACACTCATCTGCAGTGTCCCCGTACTTTGCAGCTCTGGTAGTCAGACATCACAAGTGTGTAAAGGATCAAGCCACACACTGAAGTATGATTCAAACTCATTTCAATATGCATTTCAGACTTACTCCAAATTTAACAAGCCTAAAAGAAACAGTAAAGGCACTTTCAGTTTCCATTTCTCTCTCTCACACACACACACACACACACACACACACACACACACACACATATATCTTGACGAACACATCCAGATGAGATGAGAGTGAAAACATATTACAAGAAAGTCAGTGACACCAACTGTTCTTAATAAAAAACAAAACATCAATATTAACAGTGAACAGAGTTTTCCATGTTGAATCAGTGACGGCGCTTTTCCCACCGATACTCACAGCATGCCACAGGCGTCCTGGAAGACACTGACAGCAGAAACAACATCCCCCATCACTAGATGCCTGTTCCCTGTACCAATCAGTTTCTTTGCCTCCTCCATAGTGTCTACAGAGCTGCATGTGGGGAAAAAATACACATGTATACACAGTTAATGTTAAGTAATCACGTAAACAGATGCAGCGGAGTCTTCTGCACGGACGCTCACCTGTCTGCTGCAGCAGCAGCAGCTGAAGATGATGAGCACGGCTTCTCCTCCGCACTGCAAGAGTCAACGGAGTTCAAACTTCAGTTCAGGCAATGCCAATAACAGCTACGTGACCTCATTCTGAAGTACAACCACAGTCGACACACCTAACTTTTGTTGTTGTCTCACATATTTTAAGGTAATCGCTACGCCTTACTGTTGTTAGCTCCGTACGACTGTTAGCCAATTAGCCTACCGGTGGGGGTGATAGTAATGTTGGTTAGCAGCGCCTGACGGCACCACTAGGTACAGTTAATTAATCCATCTGATTACTATCATAGACACTGTCATTTCCTGCAAGTGTGCGAAACCGAGATGTCACGCAACCAGTAGCGTTACTAACCACGCAAGGTCGTCAACATTAGCCACGTTACCTAGCTAAAGCCTAGCTAGCTATGTTTTCCCAGCGCACGATACACAGTGAGAATTTACAAGGCTGTCTTACCTCCCAGAGCTCGATGCGGTGGACGCTTCCTCTGGCATTATTTCAGGACGATAGTAGAGCCGGTGGACAGAGACAAAACAGGCGGTCTGGTGTGGCGTGAATGAAGTACAGATAGACCTCCAGCGACAGTCTTTGTTGGCGCGCTTAAATAGAGAAAAGAAGGCTTTCTATTTCCGCTTAACTTGGAACGCGGGAGATTGGAGTTAAAGGAGCCGCAGCAAGTATCATGATGCGTTCCCTGTCCGTGGGGAAAATGAAAATACGTTTGTGGCAGGAAAGGAAACATAACAGTATGATGTCATCCAAAAAAGAAATACATTCTGCTGGCGTTATCTGTGTACTGATAAAATAAAAGTAATTAATAATGATAATAATAAGTGCATATTTTGATTTACATTCATTCAATTTGCCCAAGAGGAGTTCTCTTCAGTCTATGGTAAGGTAGACGCTCACATCAAAAGGAGTTATCCTCTCCTACAGAAAACACCGCACCTGAACAGCCCAGCCTTTTCTTGTGACGCTTGGTTACGTCATCCCATAACACAGTACCACCTCCAGCTCGGTGACCACCCTCCACCTAAGTGACTCGAAAGTCATATTTCATCTGCTTAAACCAACTGTGGACGTTAAGACTCAGTGGATTAACTGTATGTCTAATGCAAATGTGATGCCCATGACAATTGGAAAGTAGAATTTTAACTTTACTCCGTTGATGAGGGCCAGTAATGTTACAGGCTCAAGAACCTGTTAAGTTAGTGGACCACTGTGGAGTGAGGCTGAGGCCTTGCGAAGGACTGCAACTAAAATGAGCGTTTCAGACAGAATGAGCAGTGTACAATATGAGGAAAATAATGTAAGCATACCCTTTTGTACTAGGGCACTTCTATGTTTTATCTTTACACATGAATTGCAAGCACATTCTTTACACTGTGTTGGTGTGTCTTGCTGGGAAGCTAAATTTGAGAAAATGAAAGCAAAAAGACAACACGTACGAACGTTTGATATTGATTCAAGTGTTAATGTAAATCACTGCACCTTTAACAATTAAACAAAACCATACCACTCATTCACTCACTGCATCGTGGCAACATGCAGTAAAACATGTAGACGGCTCAGTTGGTGGTGCTATAGGCGATGCAGTCCCAGACAGTGCTGTTGGTGCAGATGGAGAAGTGCTGTTTTGAGCAGCAGCTGGAAGTCCTTTTCATGGTGTCGGGGCTGAAGAGTGCACTCTTGTGGACGCCATATTGAGTCCAGAGTGGGAACTAACGTAGAAAGATCCAGTGTTGGTGAGAGTTTCCACAGCAGTCGTGGTCCACATAAAGGGTCTCTGGGGGTGTCACCCCAGTATCCTTGTAACTATAGACATATACACGTGTATATGTCTATGCTTGTAACCCCTCGCAAGACTCTCTGCCATTTTTACCAGTCCCCAGCCCTCAATTGCTGTGAGCAATGCTCATTGCCATGGAGATATGAAGCCACGGTCTCTCAATTTTGGAGAAAATACATATGGCAAATTTAGATGCGTTACTTAATACTACTAATTTGGCCGACCAAAAATTCATCAGGAACCTTCAGAAGTCTGATTTATAAAACGTAATTTCCCCTCTGTTACCACAGCCTCGTTGGCGCAGTAGGCAGCGCGTCAGTCTCATAATCTGAAGGTCGTGAGTTCGAGCCTCACACGGGGCAGATGTTTTTTCCGTTTGTTTAGTTAGGAAAACAAGATATTATGAATATTTAGAATCCAACCCTGGACGGGATGAAGGTGGAGAAAAACTGCATGGCTTGTAAAACACTATTAACTCACACAGAATGGCATAGTCTGAGAATATGAGGTAGTAACTAATGCAGAACACTAGAAGGTCTCAGTTAATATGTGCAATGTTTGTATTACGCAGATGAGGAAACAATAACACAAAAGCACCCGGTATGAAAACAGAACAAAGATCAGAAATCAAAAAATGTGCTTACATACAAGTTTAATATGTGCACGGACACTATAAACAGTAACAACTACGTGGTTAAATGATGTTTGTGAGCAGTGGTGTAATGGTGCCCGAAGAGGTGGATATACTCTTAATTTATGCACCATTATTTTTAAAGCGACCCGTCCAGCAAAGGATAATCGCCGTGTTATTAACACTGACATGTAAAACTACCTTTGCATATTTAGTTCACCCACAAATGTACCAGTAGTATTTACACATTGTCACTTAAGGAAGAAGCTGTTGATGTAACATCCACAACCAGAGCGGTTGTTGACCGCAGTGAAGTTAGTTTTAAGTTGGATATTTGACAGACTTTCGCTCCTAAGCAGCTCCATGTAAAAAATTAATAATAATTATTTGGAGATTGAAAATGTAAAAACAAGAGGTGTATCTCCTGCAGCCAGTGGAGTACTATCATCCCACACTGATTTTGAGTCCATTGGTCACATGACTTCACTGCGGTCTGATGTTTCCAGATCTGCTGCTGCTTTTGCTATCAGTGTCCGGGAACAGTGTCACTTCACACAGGTAAATTTGTCACGATGGACCAATACATAATGCAGTTAATACAGTAATATATTTTTTTTTATAACAATAGCAATCCTGTTTAATGTGTTAGTTTATTGTGGACCTCTTGGTTTGACTGGTTTGGTGACTGACTGAATGAACGCAAATAAATACATAAATAAATACACAAACAACAAATGAATGAATGAACAAATGACTTTTCCTGTTTTAAAAAGGTTTTAATCACAATGACTGATTTTCTTTGTTAAAAAAGGCTTACCCAAACATTTTTAGTCACACAGAGACAGACACACACACTCCTTCTTGTCCTCCTCCTCCTCTTTTTGTCTCCTCTCTGCCAGCCACAGATCAACGGTCTTAACCTCATAGAGAGCACAAAAGCTCTCCTTTTTGTGAGGACTTCTGAGCTGGCTGTGGCCATAGTCCTTTAGTGCTGGCTGACCACAGCGGTGGCAGATCCTAAACTTGTGAGGCTTCCTCTTTTTTGGCTTCTCACCACCGCTGCCACCCTCCTCCTCCTCCTCATGCTGCTTCTTCTTCATCCTCCACAGGGTCGTTCAAGGTATGTTGACCTCTTTGGGCCTGAGCTCCTCCAGCCACTGCTGCGGTGTTCGTCCCCCAGACCCGTCCTCTTCTTCCTCCTGTAGACTGTGCACCTGGTCGGTCCTGTGGACGCACTGGAGGTGGAGGCAGAGGTGGTAGTGAGGGCAGCGGTTCAGTTCCAGCCTCCTTCTCCAGGTGCCTACTTTTGGCCTGCTTTTTCGTGCTCCATCCTGCGCAGAAAGAAAGAGACACAAGCAAAAATCAACTTTTAGTTTCAGACAGAGTGTACAGTAAAATACAGCACAGTGACACTGAGAGAAAGTCTGGCATCAAACACTAACCTTAGAAAAGATGATGTTGGTTGTGCTTCAGATCTCTGTGACAATGAAGAAGTCCAGACATCAGGCTGCTTCTTTATAGCTGATGTCCTCCAGAACAATTGTGATCACTCACCTATCAACCAGCATTCCTTCAACACCCATCACCATTGCTTCTCCGCATTTTGTCTCTGGGTGATCGTTGTCACCTCTGTGGATTGGGAGGGGGCTGTCAGGCAGGCAGACAGACATATACACAGACCTACAGTAGCATTCTCACCTATGACCAAGTGGTTCAGAGGTTTTCCTCTTTTACAATAAAATGTACAAATGCTTTGTTTGCTATCATGTGATCATCGTGATGTCAGAATGTGGAGATTCATCCAGAGACAAAGTTGACAGTTTGGCACAGGGGCCTGGATTTATTTTAAGAGCCCAAAGCTCATTAGTCCACAATGGCTGGGACAGTCAAAGCAACAATATTTACACTATTTATAAGGCCTATTGTTGTGATAAATAAATCACTGAATCTTTTTGCAGGACCTAAGAGGCACGAAATGGCTGGAAAGTCTAGGTGAGATGCTTGGACAATCTGGCCGCGAGGTGATGCTGCCACGCTGCTTAAATACGGGGAGAATTAGTGGAATCAGCCTAAGGTGCGCCGTCTGCTCGCAGCACCACCAGGCAACACCTCCACTGCGGATACAGAAAGAGAAAAATACACAGACAACTACACCAAAGGACATAACCAAATAAAATTCACACACACCATAACACATATTTTATTTGTACCTGCCAGGCAGTCTTCTTTTGAAACACTTAGTGCCTGCTGGCAGGCCGAGGGACAAGCCGTGTGGCAGGCTGTGGGACGGGCTGAGGGACAGGCAGGATGGCAGCCTGGGTGGTGGCTTGAGTCTGCAGAGTAAGACATGGCTGTCAGAAACAGGTGATCTCTCCAAATGTAGCAGAAACACACAACAGTAATCACGTTATCACAATGATATCAAGTTGATGCGTGAAGCACGACATGAGATCACTCACCTTTTGGGGGTCCTTCTCTCTTTTCTCTAACAGCCAGTCCTCCACTGAGTGGCCCTCGGCCTGGGAGCAGAAGTGCTCTCCTCTGTAGCAGCTGTGGCCAAACTCTTTGGTCTTTGGCTGGCCACAGCGCTTGCACAGGAAGTGCTCAAAGGTCTTCCTCCAGGTTTGAGGAGAGCACCCAACTCCTGGGCCCGTCACTGCTGTGCCTCCCTGAGCTTCCTCTGCCAGGCTGTGGCTCCGGTCAGACTGCAAAGGCTCCTTCAGCAGAGCCCTGGCTGTCAGCACCGGCTCTGCTGTGGTCTGCTCAGCGCTGGGTCCCGGCACCTTCAGGCACGCGCTGCTCATCAGCATCGCCTTGCTCCTCCGGTTGTGCCTGGTGGGTGGGGATTGACAGATCAATGTCCCGCTGTTAAAAATCCGCTGTCCACCGCTGACATTCTTACAGTCATGGCATGACATGACATGAAACACAGAGTCTTATCACTGCAGGAGGGTTCGGCGTTTGACAGCTGCAGGGGGGCGGCTGCCATGAGGTCCTTGCAGTTGTACACATTGTCTTGAATTTGACTGTAGTTCCTCATGACAGACCGCCAGTGGTTGACCCAGACCCCAGCGATGGTACAGCCCTTTTAGTGAATGCAGCACAGCTCCACAAATATGGCCTCCACCATCCTGCTGGTGTTAGGAACACTGTGCTGCACCTGCGCCCTGCCCAAGGAAGGAACCGCACAGAGACAGAGAGCATCAGGACTGGAAGAAATCTGGCTTGTCGATCTCAAACTACACAGAGCAACAAAAAGCAACAGATTGTGTCAGGAGGGGGACTCACAGCTCACACAAAGAAGAATGCATCTGACATGTCAGCGCACACGCCACACTTACCGCCTCACACTGTCCACGCCTGGCGTGTGGGCACGTCTGGAGCGGCCGGCCCTGAAGTAGCCCCTGACCAGACACTGCCTCTGTGACCATCTGGCCCATGTATGTCCTGCAACAAGAGGAGAAGGAGGGAAGAAGGCCTCCATTACACAAAGCAGCTCCTCAGGGAGATGTTCAGAAATGTCAAGTCTTAGAAGAAGAAGAAGAAGAAGATTGGTGAACACAACAACAACACACAATATGCACATGCCATGCTTTTTGATGAAACTGTTCCTCTGCATTTGACCCATCCTGGTAAGTCCTTCCTCAGCGGCAGACCAGGAGCGGTGGGCTGCCAGCTGACAGCGGCGCCTGGGGACCCAGTTCCTTTTTGTCACCATTCGGTCAGGTGGTGTTCAGATGGTGGGGTTTTTTTTTGTGGAGGATACCAGGTGACCACAGGGAGAAAGGCACACACAGAAAGGCCCCCTTTCCTTCCTAAAGGGCAGCAGGCACCAAAGGCATAGTGGAGGACACGCATCCTAGGACAGTGCCCCAGGCGGGAATCGCACCTTCTAGCTGTGAGAAGAACAGTGTTACCACTGCTCCACTGTGCCACCTGTGAAGGAGGAGTGCACACACTTACCTCTTCCTCCTCCTCCTCCTCCTCAACCTCCACAGGCTCCACTGGGGGCTGGGCCCGACTGGGATGACGAGGTGGCAGCGACAGTGGAGGCGGCGGTGGGTTGAGGCTGCATGGAGCGGAGGAGACTGTTGAGTTCATGGGCAGACCTCATGTCTGCCAGCTCCTCCTGGAACCCCTCTTCGTCGTCGTCGTCGTTGTCCTCTCCTTCGCTGCACTCGGCTTCCACCCCGTCTGTCCCATCCGGAGCGTTGGGATCCCGGCTGAGATCCTGCTGCAGCACAGCGCCTGTCTGGGAGTACAGGTACTCCACCCTGATGAGCTCCCCTGAACAAAACGTACAAAAAAAACAGATGCAATGACTGAATTTGGCATGTGGTCGCCTGCCAGGCTGCACAAATGAGCTCTTCCCTGACAGCTTACCTGTGTACTCCCCAGGCTGGGTGTAATTTTCAACCAGCATCACACCCAGGATCTCTTGGGTGAGCTGCCACTGGAGCACAGCAGCGTCTTCCCCTGGCTGACCTCCACTGCTACCCTAACCCGGCTTTCATTCCACCTCACCAGGCCATCCAGCAGGTATACCTGGAAGTGGAGGACATTGGCAGATGTGCCTGTGACAGGAAAGACAGGGATGGAAAGCATGAGCTGAAGACACACATGCACGCACGCACACACCTCAAACTGAACACACTTGTGTATATTTGTACTCTGACCTAGGGCTTGATAATTTTTTTTCCTTCATTGGAAGAAACCAGAAGTTGCAAAGCAAGGTTGGTTGCATGAACAAAGGCACTCACTCTCTGGTAACTTATCAATGTAGGGAGTAATCACTGATCAGTGAGAGTGACATGCTAATAGCCAATCATGTAACAGTATCACGTTCAGTTGCACCATCTCGTTGTCTCGTGTTTGATTCTTCACAACAAGTGAAATGAGAAATAGAAAGTGAGCGCCACGTGAAACTGCCACTACGTTGGCCTGGTATGCCAATTGTGGCTCTGTGCACCCCTGCATTTGGATAGACTGAAGCCAGCTTCTTCCACAAAAACAAGAATGTGGGTTGATTCTTGTGCCTCCAGATCCATTATTCTCTAAATCATAAAACAGAACAAATACAAAGTTAGTTTTACATAGCCTATTCTAGAATGTGACTGTTTAGTAGTAAGTAGAAATGTTTTCACTTTTTACTGTATGGGTATCCACAACTTCAAAAAGATACAGGCATCATTGAAGTACAGTAAAACTCACTCTACAATACACCATGTGCACACCAATGGTTTACCTGGACATACTAGTATCGCAGCTCTCTCACTATTCCTCTCAAATGGCACCCTGTAGAGTTGTTTCACCCTCATTTGTTTTCTTTTCAAAACTCTGTGTATAGTGAAAAGGCTGACAGAATTGATATTTGCGAAGATATTGTCGTCATCAATGATTGAAGTTTGGATCTCTCTTAACCCAATGGAACTGTTGGCAATGACCATGTTGCAAATTTCTTGTGCTTGCTGATGGCTAAATACTGCTGTTCTGCCACCAGCATGAGGTTGCTGTGCAATCCTATACATGTAGAATTCACATATAGATCATGTTACATAGTATATTGTATGCAATTGTACTGTGCTGTATTGTTTTGAATAAACACTGTAACAACAGTATAGAACATGAACATATTTACCTGTTTTCCCTCCAGAATGTTTGCACAATTGATGACACTGTGGATCTATTTACATCTATTTACTCTCCGACCAGCATCTCCCATTGTAAGACCATGGTTTACAACATGGTCAAGTGTGGCTCTGATTTCATCAGGAACTCTTACTCTTTGCCTTCTTCCTCTTCCTCTGTTATGTCCTCCCCTACCACCACGCATTCTTACGCCTCTTCCTCTTCCTCGAGCATGTAGCTGCTCTTCCGGGTGTTCCTTCATGTTCAAAATTGTGCTTTGGGCAAATTCCATATGCTTCCAGACTTGATTGTGATTCCTAGTCCATTACTCTCAGGCAGGTCATTCGGCAATTTAGCAGACATCACAAGCATTCCATGTCATGGATATTTATGGAACACACATGTATGTCTGACGGGTTTGGATAATTGAATGGAGCATTTTGCATGTGATGGCTCAAACGATGAAAAAATGTTTAGAAGTTGTGAAGAGAGTCACTAAGAATTAACTTAAGCCATACGCAAGTGGTTATTGTGCAAATTTGTAGACAATTGTACTCAATCTTTTGCATACAAAACGTGCAATTTCTTTGAATGAATGAGAAATGACAATCTGTTGAGAACACCAAGCTAGTTGTTCAGAGATTTTAACTTAATGTTTTGAAAAAAGTAATTCTTATTTGAGAATTGAGCCAAAACGAGTGCGAAAAACTTTAATCTGACTAACTTGTCATTGTGCTGCTGCACACAAACAGCACATTTGACCGTACGGAAACGCTGTCAATAAGCCCAAATACATGTTTGTCTGCTTCGGTATGAACAGTACAGTGGGCCGAACCACTGTACGCACACAATAACCAGTGAGACAATGTAATTATGACATGTATTAATTAACAGATCAATACAAATGACAAAAAAGGGACAAAAATAACTTCGTGCCAAATAAAAACGGCATTTAGCATTACCGCGGAAACCACTGTCGCCATTCATTTAATCGGCGCCACTGTTGCACACAGTCAGCCTTACCAATGACCGTCTGTCGCCATTCATTTTATGCTAATGTTCGTGCAATTGTTGTGCAGACAGTTATCAAAACTCACCCGTTTCTCCAGTAAAGATGTGTAAAATGTCCGGAGTTGCGGTCCCTTAGGTCAAGGCCGGAGACGCTAGACTCCGGCGCATGTCGGCGACCAATGAAAGAGCGAGAATTTGAAAGTAAGACAGCAAATCAGACAGGGATCGGCGCCGAAGGTTTTCCGCGGACGCAAAGGGGCCGACCAATGACAGAGCGAGAATTTGAAAGTAGGATAGCGAATCAGACGTTGCTAGGAAATTAGGAGACGAAGTAAGACAGACCAATAGGATCCATTGAAAGACAAAGGTAAGACAGGGATCGGCGACGAAGGTTTTTCCGGGGACGCAAAAGGTAGGCTCCGTGCTCATCATGCTCAGCTTTGAACTGATACTTGTCATACACCCCTGCAGAGACAACGTGGCTGTCATCATATTTCACTGTGTAACTCTCATTTTGACTGAAAATGAGGTACTGTAAACGAGTGCCCTACAGTGACACCACCCCAGCTAACGTTGCTTTAGAGTCGGAAAGACAAGCTAGCATGTTAACACCGTTGGTTTGCGAACGACTGTATGCTAGCATCTTATGATAACTAGCCATAATAATACTGCGACTCCCTGGTTAAATATCACCAATAACTAGGCAAGACGAAGTATTTTTGATATACCAAGAGAAAGCGTAGATTTACAACAAGAAAAATGTTAACAAATCCACAAGTGGTGCAATACACACTCGTTTCTCAATACCAAGTACCCCAAGTTCAACCTTGGAGTACACCGTACTCAGAACAGTCTCTCCAGGACGGGAGGACGCAGGACGGTCATTCTGCAATTGGGGCGGCAGCGTACTTGATGACGTATCACTATCTCAGCTCGTCTTCCGGTTACTTTCACCATTAATGTATAAAACGAAATATGATATAAAGCACAACCCTGTATCTTTTGGTTTTCATTAAAGAAAATATTAATATTATTTTCACGGATTTGTGGCCTATATATAAAGAGCCAGTGGCGGGAAAACCGTTTGTGGAAGGTTGTAGTAGTAGTAGTGGAGTTATTTAGTAGTTTTTGTAGTAGTTAATAGTGGAGCAAAGTTGAGTTTTCATACTGAATATTTTGACGGTAAAAAAAAAAAACAACAACAACAAACAAACAGTAAAACTACATGGATCAGATTGTGACAGGTATCACTATCGGTTTGCTGTACAAAGGAGCTGAGGAGGAGGCTGCCGAACTGAGGAGGGGGATCCGGACGAGACGAGCCAGGATGCGCAGGCGGATGGAGAGGAGGCGTGCCTTATTGCCATGTCTCTCTGGCACTGTACTGGGTAACCCTAAATAAAACATTTTATTTAGAGATGTTGATTTATATTGGAAAGAAATAATACATAATAATTGGAGAAATAAACCCATTTAGACTGACTTAACAGGCCATCTCGTTTTTCATTCATCAGGAAAACAATAGGCATTTTAAATGTTGTATAAAAGATGTACTGCAGATATAAACTTTAATTTGCAGAAATTATTCTATTTGGCAATCTCAATAAAATCTCCTGTGATCCACCTGGGGGGTTACAATTTACTCTCTGGGAATGACTGGTTTAGCCTACACTCCACATACTGAACATACCTGTATACCTGAGTAAAACAATGTTGTATAATATGAAGTAAATGATCAGAAGTTCGTTGATACTTTGTGCTGGCATCTATTTCACTGAAACTAAATTCAACTTGACTTTTTTATTAGTTGCTTCCCCTATCATCATCAATGACAGAATAAAAAAAATGCAGGATTTTTTTTTTTTTTGGTTCTGAAGGATGGCAGGACAGAAAAGGTATTAGAACTACTGTATTACTGTGGGAGGTACCTGTACCTCATCGTGTCACGTACATCATTAGACATCATTAACCAGACAACCTTCAACACGATGGGAAGTTTGATGTCTGACACAGTAATCATGTAGGCTACAGTAACTTCTTGTCTCTCTTGAACCTGGGAGGATATGTGTGCTCTTACGCAGCCTATCAAGTTATGAAAGAACTAGAAATCTTCTCAAGCACCTGAACAAACAGGTCATATGTTAGAGGGAAATGTAATTCTAATTCTTAATTCATGTAAAACACAATTTAATAAATATTAAATAAATACTGAATAGTAAAAACACATAAATACAACAACAATTTGTAACAACAATTAATAAACAATTCTTAATAAACAATTCTTACAAAAACAAAAATCCTTTCTTTTTAACAGGACCAAGGCCCCTTGCAGAGGTACGCACAAATCAATAATAACGTGCCTATCCTGACCACGTTCTTTCCTGGAGTGTAGCTGAAACCAGCCTTCAGGCTATCCAGTAATAGCATCACCATGCTGCTCCAGATGCTGCCCCGGGAAAAAGCACATGGATGGAGCCATGAAATTGAGGTGCTGGCTTGCCTGTGGAGCCTGCTACAGGGTAACGGCAGACGTATTTGCCATGCCACTCGCCACAGTGTGCAGGATTGCCCACAAAGTCGTCAAGGAAATGATGACCATCCTCCACAGAGTTGTCCATTTCCTGAAAGCAGAGCAGATGGAGGAGGTGGGGGCTGGCTTTGCTCACCTTGCTGGCCATGGTGGTTTTCGGTCTGCTGCCGGTGCCATTGATGGGTGCCATGTGCAGATCCTTCCTCCTGCAGAGCCACAGAAGCGAAGCTGCATAAACAGAAAGCTTTCCCCCCATTATCCTGCAGGGCATCTGTGATGCTAAAGGCACATTCCTCAACGTGTTTATTGGCCAACCAGGAACAGTGCATGATGCACTTGTCCTCAGAAGATCACCGATGTACCACCAGGCCCTGTATCCACCAGCTGGGTACTTCCTGTTGGGAGATGGAGGATACCCGTGCCTGCAGCGTCCTGTTGCGATCATGACACCATATCGGCAGCCTATAGCAAGTAAGAACACACTCTCTGTCTCACTCCACACACACACATTATGTTGCTACTTTGGTGACTTTGAAATACAACAATACATTTTCTACCTGAATTCTAATTAACAGGCCAAGTTGAAGCCCGATGCAACAGGCATCTTGCACGAGCATGCAACATCATCGAGTGCACCTTTGGGGTCCTTAAAACAAGGTGGTGCTCAATATTCTTGAGGGCCCTTGAGATCTGGCCTCGATTTGCCCCAAAGGTGGTTGGTGCCTGCTGCATCCTACACAACATCTGCATGGCAGCAGGTGACATCCTGGAGGAGGAAGAGGAAGAAGAGGAAGGCCCAGCCCCAGATGACGAGGATGACCCAAGCAACAGCGAGATGGATGAGAGGGACCTGTCCGGGAGCAGTGTCCGCAGAAGGCTTGCTGCCCACCTCTCTGCTCCTGAGGAACTGTCTGCATGTCTGGGTGAACATGATTACATCTAGAGAAAAACCCTCTCTTGATGTAGTCATGTTCACTGGAGTTAAAAAATATAAAAAACTTAAAAATACTGCATATTATATATACATAAGATATTATTACTTATACTATTATAAGTTTTAGATATTATTACTTATACTATTAGAGATATATAAGATAGATTGATGTGTGTGTATATATGTTGAATGTTCTTTTACCGGCTAATTTAAATTCAGCTTCATGACTAAATAATTGTAAATATGTTGTATATTCATTAGTTGCAATATTCTCTTCTGGTTCTGGTTAAATTAAGTTCAACTGCATTGCACTGTTAATAACTTTATATCACTGCAAAAAAAATAATTTTTTTGTTTTGCTGTAAATATTCAAAATACACCACTGCTTTCAAAAATGAATTCCCTGGATTGAATTTTAAACATAATAGAATTTAATAAGAACTTTAACAAACAACATTTTGTAACAATACTAAGTATTTAAAATTTGTCCACAAGTCTCTCAAACAGAGACAAATAGCTCTCTGCTCTTCCTGTTGCTGCTCTTTCTCTCTCTTCCTCTCTTCTTCCTTCTCTGCCTGTTCTTTCAAAAAGTCCAGCAGTTCACTCTCCCTGGACCTCCTCCTGCTCTGCCAGGCCCTGCTCTCTCCTGCAGAAGGGGTAGTAGCTGAGGTGCTCACCACACCACCTGTAGTGGCAGTGAGGTTTGCTGCGACAACCAGGGGTGGACAAACTGAGTGCTGCCCCTGGAGTACAGCATCCATTTCACCATACCACTGCCAGGTGGCAGCAGTCACACTCCCAGCCTCCTTCTCTGTTGTTGTTGTTCTCTCTTGGTGGGTCTCTTAGCTCCTGAAATTAAGTTTTGAAAGAAAGAAAGACATCCCTTTATTAGTCACACACACACACACACACACACACACACACACACAGAGTTACAAGGGGAAACTGCACATGCCATGCATCTGTGAAATTCGTTTCTCTGCATTTAACCCAGGACCTTCTAGCTGTGAGGCGACAGTGTTGCCACCGAGCCACCACCTAAATATTAGATTGTAAAACTGATTGGCCTGGCAAACTAAAGTAAGTAATTTATTTAAAATAATTCTAAGAAAGGCTCTCAGAATAATACCAGGCACAGAAACAGGGACATTATCTTATATTTATCTTTCAAATTATTCCTTTTTTTTTTTTTTGCGCTTGCTTGGCCATTATGGCCAAGCCCGAAATGGCAACAAAGTCCCTGGGATAAACAAATACAGGAATAAGTGAGGTGACACACAACTTCAATAAAACACTAACCATTATGAATGAAGACTGCAAAAATCTGGCTCTGATCCTTGCCCAGCCATTCAAGCAATGATACAAGCACTCAAAATCAAACCATCCTGACTTTCGTCGGGCGGTAAAAAGGGCCTCGCTTCCCGCCCGCCACTGAATTGGGGCCCGGGTTTCCTCAGTTGTCCCTGGATTAAAATATTTCTTATGTTAGTCTGAATGCACAATGACAGCCATTATAACAAGTGTAGTACGTTTGTTTGCATGAGAAATGGACAGGGCAAACAAACATTTGGTCAAAGCACAAAGATAGCGCTCTGGTAATAAAAATTATTCATCTTGATTTCGACTTAAACCAAAACGATTTCCCCTAGTCTCAGTTTCCGAGACGAAAGATTGCCTGTTACATATGCGGAAAACGAATTATATCCCATGTTTTACTACTACAGAGATATCAGAGCCAGCGGCAGATTTCAAAAGGTCATGCCGGGATAAGGCTGTTTTCAGCGGCGTAACATGATTGTTACCTGCCGGTCATTTTGCTAGCTGGTGAGGTATGCTAGCTTTTTCGTTAGCAGGATGACACATCTCCAAAAACTTTGGAGCAAATTTTAAACCACGCGCTATCGGGATGAATCGACCACAGATTTTAAGTTTTAACATCCATTTTAAAATAAATAATCTTAAAACCACACTCCGTACTACTTAGACAGTAGTGTTTCGAAACTTGCAACTTACAGTTGTGAGTCCTCTCCTCCGCCATCGTTGCTACGAAATGCATTCTGGGACACGTGGCTGCCCCAAGTCCAGACAAGTCACCACCCGGTGCATCCTCGATAAAATGGGTGGTGCAATCTGATCTGGTAAATGACATCCATCCATCCATCCATCCATCCATCCATCCATCCATCCATCCATCCATCCATTTTCTATACCGCCTATCCCTTTCGGGGTTGCGGGGGGGCTGGAGCCTATCCCAGTTTCAGCGGGCGAGAGGCGGGGTACACCCTGAACCGGTCGCCAGCCGATTGCAGGGCAACATGCAAAGAGACAACCATTCACACTCGCACTCACACCTAGGGGCAATTTAGAGTCACCAATCAACCTAATGAGCATGCTTTTGGTCTGTGGGAGTAAATAACATATATTAGTACAAAAAAAGTATTCAATTCAGTATTTCTTAGTGCAGGTGTGTGTGTGTGTGTGTGTGTGTGTGTGTGTGTGTGTGTGTGTGTGTGTGTGTGTGTGTGTGTGTGTGTGTGTGTGTGTGTGTCTGCGCGTGTGTGTCTGCGCGTGCTGTTTGTAGCCCCTCCAGCTAGTGATACTGATGCTACCAAGATGTAGTGGTGAGTAAATGTCAAGTTAACTATATTAGATGAGTGTTAAGCCGACGATACTTATCCTGTATTTTATAATCAGTTAGTGGAAAATATGTAATCAGGAGCTGTTCAAAATCACTGCTATGACCCAACGCGACCAGCAGGTGGTGCCCACGCTCCACTTTCACACTGTATTTTCTCCTGAGTTCACTTCATCACTCAGGTTTAGTGGACCTGATCTGCAGAAGCAGCTGATGTAAAGTATGTGTGTGAGAGAGCTATGTCAGTGACAAAATAAACAAAAACACGCAGCTTGAGACCCCATAACCTGGTGAATTCCTTCTAAATTACCCGTTTTCTTTCCGATTGTTATAGCGTGGACAGCGTCTTAACTGTTAAAAGTTGTTACTAACACTTCGGCATCAGCTGTTTAGCAGATACACTCTCCAACGAGAGTATTTTGCAAGTCTTTGGAGTGCACATGTACCGGAGGAAGTGAGCTGAAGTGAGTGAGCGAGTCAGAGAGAGAGGAGGGCTGAGTGTGGCCGTGAGCCCCGCACACACGCACTGAAGTTTTCAGTCACACGGCGCCGCGGGACGTCGAGGATTTCATATCAACCATCCTCACTCTCTCACCTCCTGACTGAGATGTTGCGATGTTCCGTGCAGCCTTGCAAAACGCGGACTTGTTTTGGCTGATTGTGTTAGCATTTGTTTTTCTACCGGAGGCTGGCTGTCGATCAGCCGATGTGGACAGCTGTCATGAGGTGAAGACAGCCTACATGATGCGCCAAATAGGCCCCGTGGAGCTGGTGCCAGACAGGCCGGGAACAGGTCAGTCAGTCTGGTTGCAGATCATCATAGCAGACTCTGTGATGGACGCTTTGAAAAGGAGCAGGAGATACACTGAGGCTTGACTGGAGTATTTCCATTTTACTTTATTCGTCTACATTTCCAAGGCAAACACTGTATATTCTATATGTGTTAAACAGTTCTTTACCTCCTATTCAATACAAAACATACTAGTTTATTGATCACAGTGCAGAGTTAGAAATGAAAGTACCGTGCAGAATATAAAATAGGTCCAGGTATAATCAGCTCCACAACATCAAAATGCTGATGGCTTATATGACGCATCAGTGATAATGATGTAACACTGACAGGGCTGTTCTGCTACATAATGACTGCTTTTACTTTTGATACTTTTGCTTTTATATGATTTTGATTGAAGAACATGTAATTGAGTATTTTGAGTATTTCTGACTTAACTAAAGTATGCAAATCCTTCTACTATACATTATAAGATATCATAAAGTATCATAAAGATAGACAGAACATGTAACTGGTGTAGCCTACACTTTCTGTTGAGTGTCACACACTTTGAGATTAATATAGCTGGGCTCAGCTTGACAGCCTCCCTGTGCTGAAAAGAATTTAAAAGGATCATATTTTCCATGTTCTCCTCTTCAGTGACTAAAACGACAGCCAAGAAACTCCATTTATTGTTACATAATCAAAGTCCAGCATAATATCTTTCCTGCTTTGAGATTTTTTAATACTTTAAACATTGCCGTGACTTATGGCCCACACAGGATTTAAACACATAGCTTTAGAGATGCAGGGCCAAATTCCAACTATAAGGGATGATCACATGTGCAGACAACAGTTCTTAGAGAGAAGCCACTTCTGTGAAAACTAACCTAAATAGTCTGCAACACTTATATAGAGCACTTGAAAGCATACGTGGCTATAAGTGGTGGTGTTAAAGATGCTGTTTTCTAAATGTAAATGTGAGATTTTGTCCGGCTCATGAGGCTCTCTTTGCACAGTATTACAGTCCTCCACTTTGTGAGCTACCAGGTCTGTTTTGCTGAATGGGACAATGTCATTTTTAATCTAACTGCACCCAAAAGGAAACAACAGAAAGGTGCACCCATTGAGTCATTTTGTTGGCAGTCATTTCAGACTTCCCTGGGTAGTAGAGACAAGTGGTACATGCTACAGATCTTGGGTTAACAAGCTTTATTTTCTTGTAATCTTCACACAACACAAATGGCGCCTTGGTGAGATTCCACCGTTCATGAAAATGCATAAGAATCAGATGTTAATCGTTGAGATATAATCAGCCAGCACAAGGAAATCTGTGCCAGACATCAGTAGATTACAATGATACAGCTGAATGAAAAGTCTCTACTATGCCTGTGTAACTTTCCTGTGTGGACTAATTGTTTACCTGTTGCCAATGACTGTTTTCTGCAGGAGCTGATAGTGTGCATTGAGCTTGTAATTGTTAACAGTTAGTTAACTCCATATGGTGGTGACCTGTGCATTCTCAGACAGATATCTGTGAACTATAGATGCTAATCAATGAAGAATCACTGTACAACATTTCTGCACAATGACGGAGAAGTCATTTTAAGTGGGCCATATAACAGTTGAATTGCTGTGCTGTCCTTGGTGGACATATCCACATGAACGCTTCCTGCTCTTGATTGGACAAATACTCCAGTCCCTGGCCTGTTATTGGTTTTTGCTTCCATTATTCAAGCTAAAAAAAAAAAAAAAAAAGCTTGAGGTTTCATTGCACAAATGATTCCTAACACAAGGTCCACTTTCATCCTGGAACAGAGACAGCTATTAGTGCCCCACCCCCCGAATACTGTCTGTACCACCACCTGTTATCATGTGACCAAAATCCCTGAAATATATCATGTGATAACAATGCATCCATCTCTATGACAACCAAGCAAACTCCATCTGCTAATGAAGGCCATGTGATGCAGCTGAAAGCTCTGGTTCCAGTCAGTGGACCATCAGCCGAGTGTAACGGATGATTCTGATTCTCATGCTGACTGAGTTAGTGTTGGACTGGTTGTTTCCAAGCTGAAATGCAAAGACTGAGCCTGCGACCTGTCAGCTGGCCTCCACGCAACCTGCTGCCCCACTTGCAAACGAGGAATGCAACCTGGGATTTCCAATAAATAGGAACTATCTCAGAAATGTTTTCCACGGTCAGCCAGTGCTAACATGAATAGCTGAAAGTTTGACACAGGTGTGTGTGTGTGTGTGTGTGTGTGTGTGTGTGTGTGTGTGTGTGTGTGTGTGTGTGTGTGTGTGTGTGTGTGCCATGTATTCCTCACGTTGTGGGGACATAAATCTGTTCACACAGTCACATTGTAGGGACTCGCCTTCCTTATGGGGACGAAAGGCAAGTCCCCACAATGTAAATCATTACATTTTAGGATGTAGACTTGGGTTAAGGTTGGATGGAAACACAGTTCTGTGTGTGTGTGTGTGTGTGTGTGTGTGTGTGTGTGTGTGTGTGTGTGTGGTGCAGTATGACTTTGGCTGACTGCTATAAGTCAGGCTGTCAAGTAGCTCACTGAGATCAAGGGAAAGAGAGATGAGAGGAATGGCCAGTTCACCTATGTCTGACCTGACACACACACATTCTGGTGTGAGTGGTGAAGTGTCACCACTGTGCATGTAATCATGTCAGGCTTATTGCAGTGTTTGTGAAGTCATGAAGTCCTGTGCACTAAATGCTTTTAGATTTCTGGCCCCTTTACGGATCAACTAACTTAATTTCATTGGTTGGTTAATTAGTGATCAGGGATTGTGATGCATCTTAAAATAACCTTTCAGAACAAATCTCTCTGAGTGCCCCTAGAGGAGCCCAAAGTAAAACAAGTGAGATTAAATCTGAGTCTTTATTCTAGAAAAATATGAAGCATTTATCAGATATGTCACTGCCTCTATTAATCATGAGAAACGTGGTGAGTGTGCCTGAAACTTTTTGTCCAAGGACGGAGCAAAGGTGGACAGAAAGCTGTGCAGACTCTATGAAACAATGCCTTCCAACCACCACTCTGTGTTTGATGAGATCCACTGAACATAGCAGCGGATCTTCAGTGAATGTGAACAGACCCGGAGCTATATTTTCTGCCTCTGTCTTTCAGATGAGTCTCTCCGAGTGTGTGTCCACCCGGGGCCCAGCTGCTGCACCAGTAAGATGGAGGACAGCTACATGGCGGCTGTTCGCAGTGAGACACAGCAAAAGATGCGATCCTACAGCTTTGAACTGAAGTACCTGATCGCTGGACACACCAAGGCCTACCAAGGTGAGGGAGGGAAAGTCACAGAGGGATGAAGGGGCCAAGACTCAAGAGTACAATATGTATTCATCAATTTCATGCAGTATTGAAGAGAAATGCATGTTGGAGAATTGAGAAAATGTTTTCCCATGGCTCTGTAAGCTCTATTTCTTTGTATTTGAACGAGTGTTGAATGTCTGTCAGTGAAAAATTATTAATGGTGTCAGTTACTCAAACATAACAATTACTTGTGTTTTCTGTTTTATATCATTTTAAATGAGTATTTTGATCAAAACAAGTGATGTGAGGATGTCAGCTTGGGCTCTGGGAAATTGTATTCTGATTTGTCTCTAGTTTTTTGACATTTTGGGGCCCAAATGATCAGAAAAATGAGCATTCAAATATCCCAAGATTAATTGATTGATAATGAGAATTATCATTATTTGCAGCTGTAATTTAAACAATATGCTTTCTGTTTCAGCTATGCTGCATTAATGAGTGTCCTCATGGATTTATTCTGACTAACAAGCACTAATAAATGTCTGGGGGTCATTCAAGAACGCAAATCAAATTGACTTTAATAGCAGTGGTGATATTGGTGTTTTCACAGCTCTGTCAAGTGCCCGAAGCCCCCCTGTCATTCTCACTTTGTGTGTTCATCATGAAATAGCTAGTTTGTGTCAGGGTGGCGGTGTGAGGCCAGTTTATTTTGTGAGGCGCCACAGTGGCTAGCCAAACAAACAACTGACGTTCGATTGAGTCTTTGAGAGAGCAAACTCTCAGAGGGAGCGGCGGAAAACTTTGTTACAACTCTCCGCTCTCTTTCTCTGTCTGTCCGTCTCCGTCGCTGCGATAATCAGGTTTTGTTCTTGACCAATGAGAGAGCGAGGGACGGAGAATGTTTACATTCAGTACGTATCCGCAGCAAAGTGTTGTTGCCGTGGGCAACAGCCGGTCTCTAACGGGCTGCTCTGAATAGGAGGAAGAATACTCTGCTTGTCCACTTGTCTCTCAACGCTATTCACCAGTCTGAGTGAGCGTGTGTGTGTGTGTGTGTGTGTGTGTGTGTGTGTGTGTGTGTGTGTGTGTGTGTGTGTGTGACAGAAAGAGCTGGGGTGTGTATGTGTTTGCGTGCATGCATGGGTGTAGAGATTATGAGGGGGGCAGACTTGATGAAACCCAGCAGACAGACATGGCAAACATGTACCTCTCTGTTTTCTTTTTTCTGCCTCTCTATCTCTCACTCTCTCCTCCACGGCTACATCTGAATGCACCCGGGCTCAGTTTCAGCTGCTATTTATGCCCAGTGGATGGCTAAACCATCCATGGGTAAAATTCATGCAAAACAACCGTACACAAAGACGGGCTGAACGAGGAGAAGGTTGCAGCAAGTAACAGCAGGCAAGTTAGAGTTTGCTGCATTTACTTGAAATTCAACACGCTTAAACTATATGATTTGAAATGTCAAACAAACATATTCTCTCAGCGACCTCGTGAGATATCTGGCCATGCACATAGTTTTATGTGCTTAAGTAATGGAGGTAAATGGGGTTTGTATCGTGCTGCTCAAAATATGGAAAAATATGCAGCAAAGAAAACAGCAGTGAGTACTGTTAAAAGCATTTAATTAGTCAGAACAGGGCATTTATTATGGTGGAAATTATGAAAAAAAAAAAAAAAAAAAAAGATCAGTTACACCTGGAATCACAAATGCTGCATGTCCCATTAATAGGTGCCTATGGGCTTCCAGCCATTTTTTTCAGGTGGGAGATAAAGTTGCTAACTTTCCAGCAGCAGTGTGTTGGATTCTCAGGAGGCTTGCTGTCAGTAGTTTTCAGAGGAGCGATTTCTTTGCAGTAAAGTATTTCCATCTATCACAAAACCTGGAGAAATGAAACAAAAACGACCTGAATCTAAATCATTCTGCTTTCAAGCGAGAAAATATGCTTTTTTATGTTTTGCATGAACCAACCCTTCAGTGAATGAAATTAATTTTGCTCGACAGCACCGGTCTTCAACAGCTGAGCTAAATCTCCGAGGATCCCCTCTCCAAAGCACAGTGATTAAAACCCACCAGAGAAACTGAGACATGCCCAGAGCGGTTGTAGTCGGGCTCTATTTACACCCTGCGGATTACTTCAGTGTGTGCATGTGTGTGCGCTCATGTGTCTGCATGCTTGCGTGCATTTCTCCTGGCACCGTAAGACCCTTGTGCCCTCGCCACCATGGCGCAGCTGTCATCCAATCACAGAGGGTAAAGAGCTAATCACAGGACCCCAGAGTAGACTTTGCCGTGTCACTCGACGCCATCTGTATTTGTGTTGCTATTGCCAGGACATGGGTATGCAAACACATAAAAGTGAGATGTTCTCACTCAGTACTTTAGGCAAGTGAGCACTGCCCCTGCTGCTCCACCGCCTCACCCCCGGACCACCATCAACGTCACTTCATTTCATCTGTGTGTGTGAAAATGAGTATGAATGCACAGAACAGAAACACATACCGGCTCACTGACAAAGTCACAGATAAATAGATTTCCCTCTCACTCTTACTTCCAGTTTGTGTGTGTGTGTGTGTGTGTGTGTGTGTGTGTGTGTGTGTGTGTGTGTGTGTGTGTGTGTGTGTGTGTGCATGTGTGCGTCAGCATGCCATCAGATTGACATCACCCTTTTTACTTGGCAAGTTTCAAACATAGACACACACACCGTCACTACAGGCACACAGCCTCGGTTAATGGTGCTGTCCACTTTATTAGACCGTGTCGGACATAGGAAACACAGTGGATCCTGAGATCAGGCCTCTCATTATCACCTGACTATAGATAACAGGGTAGTGAAAACGAGCTCAGGGATGAATTAAGTCGTGTGCTATTTTGGCTCGTATGCAGCAGGATAAAGTCAGTCCAAGGTTAGCAAGACAAGGGAAACTAATAGATGCACAAATGTGGGAATGACATGCATGTCAGTTATGCCCCCATTAGAAATTGGAACGATTTTATATAGACTGACTGCATCTGTCATATATGACCATACAGAACACATGACATATACAGTATATCAACATTTATCTGGTATGGTAGCACAAAAGACTGCTGCTACTCATAATTTTTTTTAGTCATACTAGTGGCGATGTTGGTCCATCGACCACTTTGGTCCAGACTGAAATATGGCGGTCCAACTTGTGGATGCATTGCCAAAGACGTTCGTGGTTTCCAGATGATGAATCCCAGTGACATTTGTGATCCCCTGACTTTCTATGTAGGGCTGTCAGAAGGTGTTTGTCACTTAATAAATGTTTGTCTCTCTCTCTTTCTGTGTTTCTCTCTTGTTCCAGAGACCTTCCAGTCACTCATTTCCTTCACATCCAACCTGACTGGCACTCTGTTCGACAGCGCTTACTCTGCTCTGGCGTCCGACTGTCGCCCCCTTGTGTTTCAGTTGTTCAGCAGCATCAAACGCCACCTTTCCGGAGAGTCTAATTCCTCACTGGACAACAGTGTGCGTCAGTTCTACAACGACCTGTTCCCGCTGGTCTACCGACGCCTGCTCAATCCTGGGATCGGCCACACGTCGCCCAAGTCCTATTCCTCCCCCTCCGCCAATCATGACGACTGCCTGCGGATGACGCGGCAGGATGTCAGCCCGTTCGGACCCCATCCTCGCCTGCTGGTCAGCAGCTTGTCCCGTGCGCTCGGGCCGGGCCGGGCACTGAGCAGACTGCTGAGAATGGCCGGAGAGGTTGTGAATGCGACCGAGAAAGCGACATTATCCAGAGAGTGTGGGCGAGGCTTAGTGAGGATGCAGTACTGTTCCCACTGCAGAGGGCTGACGCTGATACGGCCCTGCACCGGACTGTGTGTCAACATCATGAGAGGATGTCTGGTAAGTGTTTGAACATATGCTGTTTGTGTCTGTTTTAGCATTGGATCTGTGCACTAAAGCTGTGGTAGGCAGTTTATTTTAGGTGTCATTAGGCAAAAAATTCATAAAAGCCTTTCAGCATATCAAGTGGTCTTACAGAAAACTACACTTGTGCACCATCTCTTGACTCTGCTTTCGGGTTTTAGAAAATGCAGCTTGTGATGGGAGAGATTGGCCAATCACAGGTCATTTCAGAGAGAGGACGGTCCTCTTGGCTGTTTTACAAATGCAGATGTGCATGCATGGCCCTTCAGATGGTGAAAGCCTTGTCTCGCATAGCCAGAGCTATCTCCACACCTGCTATTAGTTCTGTGCCAGGGCTGGAGAAAGTGAAAGCCCGATTGAAGGGGGGCAGTGGTGTGTGTGTGTGTGCATGCACATCTTGATGTTTGACAGTGTCATAGCTGCCACTGAAGCCTTGGGTGCTCTGCCCTGGAGCTGCAAAGCAATGGAAGGGCATCTTTGAGAGGACGAGTTGCAGCAGAAGGGACTGGGGTCTTGACAGAGCTCATGCCTTGGAGAGCAGGTCCTGCAAGGCGTGAGGTTTCGCAGCTCAACCGACTCTTTTTGCTGCTGTTCAAACTTGTGTGTTCAGTGGGCGGGGCTAAGCAGAGTGGTACAAGGCAGCAGAGAGAGGCGGAAGGTTTTGCATTGTGTATGTTCAGTTGTTGCCTGCTGTAGCTTTATGTATGGCACTAGGAGCAAGAAGAAATTATCTTAGCTTAGCATAAAGACTGGAGGCAGGGGGAAAAATCCTTCCTCTGTCCAAAGCTGAAACATATGCTTACGACAACACAGCTCAATCTCACCAATTACCCTGTTATATCTTGTTTATTTAGTCTGTACACAAACAGAAATGTAAAGATGTCATTTTTTGGATTTACTGAAAGTTATGTGTTGTGAGAAAGCAACTGAACAAAATCTTGAACTATTCCTTGAAATTATCTTTCTCTTAAATCTCCTGTTTCTTCCAAAGTTAATAATTTACATATTGTATCATGTCAGGCTTAAGTAGCTCTTTCAGTTACAGAATGCTGCATCCAGTCTGTAAGTCAGAACACCACCACAGGTCCTTCATCCCTGTCAGACTGTTTAACTCTAGTATTGTTTAAAGTTGCACTGGGTTGAGGTTGTTTCCAATTTTAACATGTCAAACTTACTGTTTTTACACTATTATTAATGCTAACACATGCTCACATCCATTACTTCTTGTGCAGTTCTTACTACGTTGTATATTTGCTATTGTACAAACCCTGTATTTGTTATCCATATTTGACTCCAATTCAATGCTATTTTTTTGCAACAGTATATTTCCCAAATGCAGTTCAACATATGGCATTGGTAGATTTTCATAAAAATGGTAACAATATTTTTATAATCTATACATAATGTATATATACATAGTTGATTTTTAATTTTTTGTCCTGTGATCCTTCTATGCCACTGCTCTTAATACTACTGGCCGTAAAACAGCCTAATTTCCCTGGCATGGGATCAATAGCTTTACCTTATAATCTGGAGATTAACAAAAGTTCATCTAATGCTGTTCTTTTCAGGTTGTCTGTGTGTGTAGTGTAGTCGATGCTGTTTTAGATGCATGAGACACCTCAGAGTATTTGTCTCTTTCTGCCTCTGGAGAGGCAAGTTAAAAAAAATAATAGTCATGCTCCCATCATTCACATAACTGAATCAGTCATTCAGTTATTCATTATTTGTCATGTAGTTTTCAACTGACAAGTAAGAGCAATGCCAAGAGAATTGGCAGTGTCCTTCGAGTGTCGTACTGGGCTGTTTCTAAATTTGCTGGAGAGCTTTAGCAGCCCCCACAATAGAGAGACTTCTTCATAGCACAAAGCTGGAAGGTGGCCCTGTTCATGCCGCTTGAGAGTTTCTTGGAAGAAAAGAAAGTGTGATGGAAAAACAACTCCCATCATGTTTATCCTCTTCAGCAAAGTGAAGCAAAGAAAAACACACAGAGCAAAATCAAGGAGAGGCAGCGGGACGAGTAGGAACAGCCTCTGTGTGACAGAAGGCAAACTTGGTTTCTGGGAAATGCGCGCTTGGCTCTTCCGTCATGAGATAGAAACCAGTCATCTCAATCACTGGCTCATTCATCCATTTGTTTTTCTAATTATAGCGAAGTGCCACCATCAGTTTGTCACCGATAGATTGATTTTGAAGTAGGATGTATGCAGAACATCTAAGCCAATTTAGCAGCTTTTAAGCAACATTTAATTGTAACATTCAAACATGTTCTTATTCTCTTTCTCCTCTTTCCACATTTGCCACCTCTGCACCCCCTTTCTCATCCTCCTCCTCCTCCCTTATCTGTATCCACTCCTCTCATTTCTCCACTCTTCCTAGATGGGCGTATCAGAGCTCGGCGCCCCCTGGAGGAGTTTGGTGATGCTGCTCCAACGGTTAGCTGCTACTTTAGCGACCAGCAGCAACCACAACAGCATGGAGTTAGCTCTGTTAGCAGTCCGAAATCACGTGAATGATGCCATACTGCACGCTCAGCTGCACGGACCACGCATTACAGCCACAGTAAGCAGAGGAGGGGATGATGGGATGGAGGTGAAGGTGTTTTTTAGTGCCCCTAAAATGAGCCCCTGTAAAATATGGTCTCTGAATAGTGACAGATTGCTAAACCATCCTTACTCATATACCCCAATAATAAAGTCATTTGAATTTTGGACACAGAGTGAGGAAGGCCGTGGGTTTTCTTTCAGCCTGGCAGTTGGATCTCCTAACAAAAGCCTTGTACCTAGATGGGCTAAAAACAGCCTCATTCTTCAGAGAATCAGGGCTTCCCCCTCAGTCTGTGTGTGTGTGTGTGTGTGCAAGTGTGTATGTGAGTGTGAATACAGATCCAGTGCCAGACAAAGACTGTGGTTGGCGGGACAACCGATACCCAGAATGCAGCTTGGTTCTGAGTGATGAGAAAGTTTCTGTGGCTAATCTGTGGACAAACAGACGACACACAAACACATGCATGCACACACTGGTGGAGGAAGAAATAGAGTAGCCATCCAACTCTGAGAGAACATTGTGGACTTAGTAGAGTAGATTCCTGAGAGGTAAACAAACACACACAGAATCGCACTGCTAATTGTCGCTAATAAGAAAATACCAAGTCAGTGAATATTTGATCAAGCTTCTTATTCATTAGACACATCACCAAAGGCTGACCCCTAACCCTTTAACAGAGTGCATGTGCAGCGTTTAAAGTTAACGATGATTGACAGCAGTAACCTCTTTAAACAAGTAAGACTGTTGGGAAAACCAGTTTTACCAGCCTATAATATAATAATACATTGTGTGCCGTGCTCAACCATGTTGGGTTTTGCTTTACAACACAGAACAGAAATAGTTTTGACTTTGCAAGCTTGACTATTCTGACTGCGTAGCTGGAATTTCCTGGCAGCTAAGACTGAAATGCATATTGGATGTAATTCATTCATTCAAGTCTTTAATTAAGACTCGGGCAATCGGAGACCCTCATTTTCTGCAATGCTGAGCATGAACAAAGACAACAAACAATCAAAAAGCAAACCAGTTAGAGTAGAAATACAAACATACAAAGCAACAACAGTTTCAATTAAAGGCAGATAGTGGATGGTTATTCAGTAAAATCCTAAAGCAACACCAAAAGCAGACTTTCCAAGTTCAGTCCTGACATGGGGCACCTGAAGAACCGGCCAGTCACTGGAATTATTCTGGGAACTTGTGAGATATCTAGAAGGAAATAACAAATCTAACAACAAATCTAGCTGTCTTTGACTAAGTGCTACTAGACCAGAAAATCCCAGCCAGGGGTACTTGGACCCCACTGGATACCTCTGCTGTTTCTTTTGTTCCTTACATGGGAGCTCATCTGATGTGCTGTGGGGGGAACTAACTATGACTTGGCATTCCTCTGAAAGCAGCCACATCATTAGCCTGCACACTGTCTCTTCCTCAGGTAGAGAAGGTGTGTGGATCCCAGGCAGTTGGCCCCATGATGCCAAGTGCAAATCCCACCACTTCACATGTTACAGCCTCTGTAAGTCCCGCTACCGCAGTAACCTCAGAGAGGTCACCGGTGACGTCAACACACTCAGCCGCTCATCAGCGTCTGCAGCAGCAATCCCGGAGGTGAGCTGCATGCATCTGATGAAATGCATGAGTTCCTGTCAGCGGTTAGAGTATCTGAGGTTTTCCCTCAAGGAAAGGTTCTTTTTGCATTGCACTTTCTGTCAAAGCAGAGAAAAATCAACTCAAACACACATTCCTGTGCTTTTGTGTGTGTTTGTGTGTCTCACCAGGTCATTCCTCCTTAAAGGTTCCAGAGGGGACAAGAGTCGCAGCCTGAAGAAACTGTCAAGGTAAATCCGTCTCCATCAGTTGTGATTTAAATTATTATCTGGATTATTATTTATTATTTTTGGATTAGACATTTACTCCATTCTGTCCGTTCACTGGAGTCAGTGTCCGAAGTTTTTCCCCTGGACTTAGGATATGTATTTTACAATTACTGAATCTGTGTGGATTATTCAGTGCAAATATAAGGCCAATAAAGTGTAATCTAGCTGTCCCCACCAGTAATGATCATCAGTCAGTGAATAAGCCAGTTAATAATACAGTGCCTTCATAATTTAATGTGTCATTCCATCTGAAGGATATAGCCATTTCCTAAAGGTGGGACTTCCATTATTCAGTCATTATCAGAAGCGCAGTGAGCTTGTTTCCCCTCTCCATGTTGTTTTCAGTAACTTACCAGAATACATCAGAAGGAATCTCACCGGGAATTGAACACGACAGGTCTAAATTGAAACAATAAAAGCATATGGTACACTGGTCTTACTCTCATCAACAGCAGGCCAAGCGTTCAACTGTGCACAACCCTCTCCTTTTCAGGGAGTTTGAGGGCTCTATCCAGCGGTACCAGTGGTTTTTCTCAGAGCTGCCCGAGATGCTTTGTGAAAGTGAAATGCTGGTTGAGCAGCACACATGCTGGAGTGGCCACGACGTCATAGAGAGGTGAGTGGGTTTGTTAAACTACTTCATAGTAAAGGCAGGACCTACCAAACACCAAGCATATAGAACAGTTGCTCTGACACAATAGATGGTATGAGATGACTACTTGAATGTGGCACCCATTTCTGGCTTTTAATACTCATATAGTCCCATACTGGACAAAAGATGAAAACGCATCCCCATTGCAGAGAATGAAATTTTATTATTTCATTTTAGTTCCAATATGCTGAGGCACAAAGCTAAAACAGCAGAAAAAGGCTACACTGTGTTTGTGTGCGAGAGAGAGAGCGAGAATTTAGATGTAAAAATATTGGCTTTGGACAGGTTTGTGTTAAAAATCCTGGGTCAGGCTTCAAGCTCTGTGCAGCCTCAGGAGGCAATGAAAATCCAAGTTAGTGCATAGCTAATGGCTGCTACAATATTCAACATTCCTCTACATTTATGTGAAACAGAACATTATGAGCTATAAATGACAGTAATGAGAGCTCCATTACATTCATGACTTTGTCTACTTTTCAGTCAGATTTTTTGATTTGAAATGGGGGGACAAAGTGAGAAAGTCCATCTGTGTGTGTGTGTGTGTGTGTGTGTGTGTGTGTGCGCGCGCGTGTGCGTGCGTGTGTGTGTGTGTGTGTGTGTGTGTGTAGCTCCTAATAGTTGCCAGGGTGGGGGGGTGACAGGGTTGTGAAGGTTAGAGAGTTCGTTTCCAGAGTCTTTCTCATGGTGATTACATTGGCAGCTTAAACTGGTACAAGACAAATGGGCACACACACATACACACAAATACCAACACACACACACATGCACGGACTCACATACAAACGTACTCCAATACACACATTCCTACACACATACCAACACGCACTCTGCAATACACAAAGAATATGGAAGTAATTGTGCTTATCTGACATTTCACTGCACACAGTCCCATCTCAACACACACACACACACACACACACACACACACACACACACACACACACTAACCCTAACCTTCACCTAACCATAACCACTATTTGCCTATTCCTAACCCTGTACCTAACCTAACCTTACCTAACCTGTAACCCTATCCTCAGTCTGCACCCTAAAATTTAATGATTTACATTAAGGGGACCTGCATTTTGTCCCCATAAGGGAGGTGAGTCCCCACAATGTGACTGTGTAAACAGATTTTTGTCCCCACAACGTGATAAATACCTCACACACACACACACACACACACACACACACACACACACACACACACACACACACACACACACACACACACACAAAGGTTAATTTCTATCCATCTCAGTAGGAAGCAGTTTCTATGATGGACAAGATTTTCCATTGATGGTCTACCAACCACGTGAAACAGGCCATGTAGCCTTGCAAGGACATCCTACACAAACACACACACACACACACACACACACACACACACACACACACACACACACACACACACACACACACACACACACACACACACACACGTTGCTTTGTCACCGTCAGTGCCACAGTGAAGGCCAGTAAACCTTGTATTTAATGGCTGTGCCATTTCTTTGGACCAGGATAAAAGGTGTTTTATAGTACATAAAAAAACATTCATTACAGTAAAATATTTCATGATAATGACTGTTCCTTAGTAATCTCTGTGACAAGTTAAAGAATTTTTGTAAACTCAATAAAATTGGAGCCTTATCGAACTAATTCATCTTATTTAGCCAGAACCCACCTGCGCATGTGGTGAGGTGTGATTGTGGACTAAAGTGTTCTTGACTGTGTGTCTCAAGTGACAGTAGATTGTCTTTGAGATAAAGAAAGGCTGGAGTTTAATGAACACAAGTGGCCTGATTTGCTGGAGCAGTTTCTAAAGAAAAGTAAGCACAGTGGACAAAATGTTGTGTTTAAAGTTTTCATTTCCTTCTTTATCTACATTCAGGCCATGAAGCTCAGCCCAATCCACCCCAAACCAGAAGTCCCTCCTTACTTTATAGTTTTGTGTGTGGCAGGTCAGTGAGGTGAGGCTTCTGAACATAAACAAGACTGTAAGTTAAATATTCAGAAAGCTTCAGACCGTCATTATCTGTGAAGCACGTTTTAGGGTGAAGTTTTACCTAGAGGAACAGAGGCGATGTTACACTCAGGCTGTGTTGGAGTTCAGCCAGTCTGTGCTTCTCTGACCTCTTTACATCTTCTTCTCTCTTGCATCTATCCATCCACCCATTCAGTCATTAATTCAGCCATCCATTCATCTCTCCATCCATCTCTTCAGACCTCCATTCATCTCCTCCGCCCTCTGACCCATTTCACTTACAAACGTCTGTGCTGGTGAGAGTGTGTGCAACATGCCTAAGGGCACGCTAAATGTTTAACATCAGGATGCTCTCATGCTAAAACAATCAAAAAATTAATCATTTTAAGATGAAAGAAGTAAAATATATCTTACATTTGAAAACAAGCAGGACGTTTCACAAAAGAAAGGGAATATATATATGAAGGAAGCTACAATTTACATCTACAATCTGTTTGCAGTATTTAACAACTTGAAGTAAAAGTCTGAGAATACAACTACCAGCGAGTTACCCTGAACAACACGAACAATTTGGAGACTGATGAGTAAACACTGCTATCAGCTGCCAACCCAGACCAGGCCATATACAAACTGAGGCGATGGCAGCAGGACCCAACTGGCAGCAGACGGTCCTGCAGTCACTGCTGGCAGTGGAGAACAGACAGGGCAGGGAACGATGAAACATCACCATCTTCACCATTGTGTGTGGTTTCCCATCGTGTTATAGACACAGTAGCTCTCAAAATATATCTGTTCTACATAATATAAAAGTACATTTCGACCATCCAGTGACAGTTAAAGTCACAGCCGCACTGAGCAGCTTCCCACCCATCCTTTCTCACACTAAATGTCACTTAATGTCACAGCCTCCATCTGTAGCTAATTTACTGTGGCCCTCTATGAATGGCTCTGGTTTGAAACAGGGGGGCAAATGAACTCCAGAGTGTGTGATATGCAGTGGGGTGCTGGTTCTGTCTCTGAAGCTTTGCTTGACTGGGCTCAACAAGACAAGACAGTTATGGTGGTCTGAGAATGAAGTGTGCTTGAATGTTCACCACAGTTGCAGTCGAACAGTTTTAAAGATGTGTGTTTTGCAGCTGTTAAGACCGACTGAACTATGCTCTTTATGTTGGAGCTGTAATAGCTGATTATCTCCAGGAGAGGGAAGCATCTTATCACCATCCAAAGTAACAAGGCATTACCACCGCTTCAACCAGTGAAGACCTGCCACACCCGATGTTTTGATGTATTTTGTGTATTTAATAATGCATTAAAATCTCTAGTATGTCAGCCGTTAATGCCTCACAGAGTCAGGGAAATGCTGAGAAAGAGCTGTCCGGAGGGGGCGGAGAGGAAGATGATGGACAGAGAAAGTGAGACTAAGTGCAGTTTTTCCAAACCTTTCCAAACCACAGCGTATCGCTTGCACATCTGGTACAAAAGGTATCGGTTTGAGCCTCGGGTGTTAGTATAGTGTGTTATTGTTGTGTGTGTGTGTGTGTGTGTGTGTGTGTGTGTGTGTGTGTGTGTGTGTGTGTGTGTGTGTGTGTGTGTGTGAGTGAGTGTGCGCGCTCGCGTGTGTGCGCGTGTGTATGATAGAACTATGTAAATGACTCCCCAGGAATGCAGCTTGATTTACAATTGAGGTTGTGACTCTCATAATTACACTCAGGTCAGATCACTATCTCAGGTAATTTTATTTTTACTGTGTTCTTTGTGAGTGTGTGTTCCCGCTACAGATGCTTTAAACGTTTGCTGCAGAGATGAGACAGAGATGAGATGAGACACGGATCTGTGTGTGTTACAGTTAACAATCATGCAACAACCAAGGGCAGCAGCAGAGCAGCTCTGTCGTTATGGTGCTGGTGATTTATGTCTGTCGTTCTCTAGATCTTATTAAGTGTCACTCACGGTCACACCTCTCTGTGTCGTCTGCAGCACACTTTCATCATCTGGTGTCAAACAAACAGAGAATCCCAACAGTCATCTGTAATCTGGAAATAGCTCATTCACAGCAATGATGGTTTCCAATAAAGGCAGCAGCAGAAAACGCTTTCGATGTGTAGATGCTATTGATGCTTTCTGCTCCATTTGAATATAAAGCACAGTCCACAAGCTGTGATCTGTAGTTTGATATTATCTATGATTTGATTGGTACGTTTGCCAAATGATAAAATAAATGATTTTCTGTAATTTCAGTCACTTTCACAGAGATACACTCATGTTTATCCCCCCTCCCCCCATGTGTCAGTTCTCAAACTCCAAACTGATAAAAGAGGCAGAAGATATGATGAGTCCAGTAGTCTTTCCCTGCATTTCTGCTCATTCTGCTTGAACTTACTCATTTTAATTGAACACAACAATACTGAAAGGCAGTAAAATGAAAACAAAGAGGCACCACCTCTTCACCTCCAACCTCAGAGAATCTGTAGGCTGTTAAGTGTTAGGTGGGGATGATGTCTGTTCAGCCTTCGACAGATGTGCAGGTGCTGCTGGCAGGTTGCTGTAAGACTGTCTCCTCCTGCAAATACATAATGCACACAGCCAACTCTTCTCACTACTACTGTGCCATAGGGCCTGCTGGCTGAAGATGTTAAACAGCTGATGGGTGAAACAGCACGGATCCTTTCTTCATCTTTTTATCGCATCAATCATTACAGAGCATATTTCATTAGTAATTGATCTTTCAAATACATCTCGCATAGTCACTGAAATTGGCTCATGTGGTCCTTTTGCATTTGCAGTGGAGATTGCACTGACCCTAATGACTATTATCCAATTTCCAATTTGTCCTATCTGTCATCTATCCTGGAATTGCTAATCAATAACAGCTGAAGGCATTCCTCTCGGAACACTCGGGTCAATCTACTTTTAGAGTCAATACTAGCCCCATCTTAGATCTTAGGTGCAAATGATTTAGACAATAAATAACAATAGGAATATTGCCCTGTATATTTACAGATTTATCCTCTTGTGATGTCAGAAAGGATGCCTCTTAATATTTTCAGAGCTGCTCCAGGAAAGGGCCAGCCCTGTCTCAATGCTGTGCGTTTAATCCCTGTGCTGTTCACCAGTCATGTAAATTACATGTCTTTAATGCTTGGTTATCAAATGCATCTGTATGCAGATGACACATGATTGTTTTTTGTAGTTGATTCTGTTGTTGCAGGGAAATTACGCTCCTCTTAACTAACTACAAGATACTAATTACACATTACATACACATGCAAATACAACTAAACTCTTACTGTAATCAGTATCCAGAGTATGCTGCAGCGAAAGCCTGGCACTTGTATCCATTGCCCACCACTGTTTTTTCCTGACTAAATCACTTCATCTCCCTTTATTGAGAGACATAATAACCCTTTGTATTTATTTATCTACAAATGTTGCACAATCACCATCTTGTATGTGTCTTTTAATGCTCTGGAAGGAATTACGGCTTTATTGTTGTTGCACTAGTCTTATGAAACCATCTGCACTTAATCTCCCACTTTAAAACCAAACACTTTATAACCCTGTGTAACCCTGTAAGGCAGACATAATCATAGCCTCATACCTGCCCTTAATTCGCGAACTAATTATGATAATTATTTTCCATTCTCTTCTTGTCTGTTTGTATTGTTTGGTTTATTTCTTGGTGTAACTGTAAACAGGCTGTGTGGTAAAAGAGCGGCTGTGCTCAGCCAACCTTATAAAGGTCAAATCAATTGGCTGTCACTCATCTCACACATTCCTAGATTTAATGAACATTAAGGAAAACATGAGCATGGCAGAATATTTGTGAGGTGCTGACACTCTTGCATGTGTAGCAGATTCATTGGATGTGTGGTGTTGATACTGATCTCCAAAATCTTTGCTGGAGTCTAAGGAATCTTGGGATTTCCCCCTGGAGCACAGTCTGTGGTTTTTAATTGAGCTTTTTTTCATCCTCCCTCCTTACCCTTCTTCTTTCCTGTCCTTTTTTCCACCCTCTTTCCTCTCATTCTGCTCTGTCTGTTGTCTGGGATTGTACAAATCAGTTAGGGGCAAGTTGCTGAACTTTTTGTTGCACATGTTAATGCATTTGCATGCAGCCCAATGTCCTGTTGTTCCATAAGATTTTCAATCCACCTGTTCTTTGCATGTTGCCATATGTAACATCATATACTGTTTTTTTCTATCAACTATTTACTGTCTTATCCCAGACATACAGTAAAAACAAATTCTTATAGAGATTAGATGGGATATATCTTATGATCTTTTGCTGTGCGTCTTTGTAATCATTGTAATCATCAAGTGGTTTCCATGGTGACAGTGCTTGAAATGCTCCTTTTCTTTATGTAGCAACACCAAAGGGATCCATGAGATATGGACTGTCTCATGAAGTAAGATTTGTGGGTTAGCTAGGCTGGCAAACTTCCTCTGGAGTATGTTAATATCAAAGGATTTGAGAAAATGTGTAAATGGCCCACCTACTAACAGCCTCCACAAAAAATGTAACAATCGTCCCATATTGATTAAAGAAACAAGGTGGACCTCACCACAATGGGTCATATCACAAAGTAAATGAAAGAATGTCAACACAGTCACTTTGGGATGTATAATTACAGCACAATATGACCTGATCACATGCGGTCCATTTGTGTATTAAAGCATATCTGACGCTGAACTATGAATAAAAACCGGGGTGGCAGATACAGTACCTACGGCAGGACAATCATGTGCCAACCATAAAACCAGCCATAAAAGTTACCCCACTAATTTATGTACATAGTGTTGTAGTCACAGACCCTAATCAATTGCTCCCTTCCTGTAGCCATTATGTTTAATCATTTACATTTCAATTTTTCTCCAGTAATCCTCTCTGCACTGACAACAGAAATACCATAACAGTAATAATGCAACTCAACATGAAACAAGAGCAAAACTGGTGCTAATTATTTTTCTCCATTTCCACTTTAGGCTACTGAATAAGTCGACAGTGTCAGCAGTATGATGTTTAGTTTATATTTAGTTGATTATATTTGCTATTGTGTGCGTATCCTTTTTTCCCTCTGCGTCATATTATTTTTGCCTCTCTAATGACCTGCTTTTCCCATGAGGATCTGTCATAAATTAAACATGCAGCTCTTGATCTGTCACTGTTATATATGTGATTGGCTGCATATTTAATGTGAACTTGCCCACAGCTGGATTGGAAAACGTGTCTTGCAGAGACAGTCCACGACCACTTCTGTGAGATGAGTTAACATAGATTGCAAATGCCAGGCTTAATGAACCCAAAGCACAGAAAGAACCAGGCTGAGCTGAACTTGCTTTGTGAGTCAGGACATTTGACTTGACTCAAGTAAGACCTTTAGCAGGATGTGACCTTTTTCTCAGGAAAAATGAATGAAATCACAATCTGTGTCAGAGTAAAACAAAGATTTGAGAAAACTAATTAGAGACTTTATGCATCAGATTAAAGTTTCTGGTCAGATCTGACTCCAGACCAGCAGGGTTAGCATGGCTCCAGAGGCTGGGGTCTTCTCCACCACACCATCTCTTGGCATTAGAGAGATGGTCGTATTTTTTTTATTTATTTATTTTTTTTTACACTCAGTTGACATCCACCATGGCTCTGCTCTCTGGTTCCCACAATCCTCTTCCCTTGTTGCCATAGACAGAGTGTGTTTGTATTTCGAGGGTGTGGAGTCAGCGGTTACCGAGTTGGTGGCTGATTGTATTAGCTCGCAAAGCTGGTTTGGAACTTGGAAACTTGGAAAAATATGACTCATGAACTGTTGTTTCTTCTCGTGCTTTTCTCTCAGTTCATCTTCCTTTTGATCCACCCACTGCACCCCCACACACACACACATCACCCACCCCACCCCCCACCCCCACACACACAGACAAAATAATGTGATACTTGCTTATAGCCCACTGCAGAAAGAAACATCAGTATGCGAGCAGATCAAGGATCAAACTCAGTGATGATGTTCATTTGCCACATGCAGGCTCTATTTGTCATTTAAACAAGTTCAGTATGAAGTCCTTATATGCACATATCTGCAGAAAAGTAGCTATTAGCAGCCTGAGTGGAGGAAAGCATTCAGAAAAAGAAGTGAGAAGAAGCCAGAAACCAGGAGGCAGGCCCGACCCTGTAACAGCTGGTAACAGGCCAAATTAAATTTGTTGAAAAAGCTCTGAGCTTATAGAATAAAAGATCTCCCATACCTGTTAGAGACCTCTATAGGGAGGGAAAAGAAAAAAAAAAAAACTGCCCTTATGGAAGCAAAAGAGCCTCACTGTGTACTGGGAGAAAGATTATTTCAATTCGCACCATTCAAATCCATTTCTAACATTAGAGTATAAATACAACATAACTTCATCAAAACTGCCTTTGAAAATGGTCATAACCAGTAAACATAAAGAAATATCTGAATTAAACATGATCATTATGGGAAATTTCTTGGAGTTAAATGACTGTTCAATCATGATAAATGTGGTGGAGTAAAAGTTACAGTACATTCCTCTGAAATGGAGCTGAAGTGTAAAACCTCACCAAACGGAAATGAATAACCATGTTTACGTTGCTCTTTAGGTTTTTAGATGGTTTAGGTGTTTTTCACCGTTAAGAGATAAAATCAATAACAAGGTCAATACCTTTGTGTTTTTGTCAGGAGTAAATAAACTTGACTCTGTGTGTGTGTGTGTGTGTGTGTGTGTGTGTGTGTGTGTGTGCATGGGGGGGGGGGGGGGATCACTACAACCTGACAGAACACACTAGTATAGTGACTGTGGGAAAACTGGGGCAGGGGCACAACACACACACACACACATGCTCAGAACTGGGGCAGAAAGCGCTGTATGTCTATCTCTTCTCTCTTTCCATAGTTATGCAGGTCGTGTGGTTGGCAGCACTTTAAAAGCCCAGAGGGAGAACCCGGAGATGACCGTCCGTAATACAGATCCTGTCCTGAAGGGGGCCAAACTGAGGCTGGAGCAGCTAACACAGGTACACACACACGTGCTCACTTCAAATAAGAAATAGTGCGTGAGATAAATGTTGGCACTCTCCATCCTCACAATTTCTTATTTGCAGCAGACCATGGAATGATTTCCCCTCCTTTCAGTGAGATTTCAAAGGCGTAATATTTAGTTTTTTACCCCTCAAACAGCAAGGCCTACAGAGAGTCAGTCCCTTCTTCATCAACACTATTATCTAGAGCAAGCTATCCTGATTGTCTTGATTGTATAACACCGACAGACATTTGTGGTCCCAAGGTGATAATTCTTGATTATTTTGGTGACCTCATGACCTTTTATCTAGTGCCACCATTTGTTCAGAATTTCTCCTTGATGAGCACAGCAAAACTTGTCTTGATGTCTTGAATATCCCTATCTATGTATGTAACACCCTGTCTATGAATATTTTCCCAGAGGATGACTACCCCTGGCCTTTCTTAGCACCACCATCAGTCAGAATTTTCTTCTTATCAAGAGGAAACTGAATGAGGAGATTCTCATGAAATCTACTGGAGTTATTCATTACATGCAGAGACAGTTTCCATTCTGGACACAAGCTTTTTATCTTTCTTGTGCCGTCATCATCTGGCCAAAATGTCAACGTTGCATCAGCATGAACTTTGCAACATACTTCATAATCTGATAGGCATTCCAGCATATTGTGTTTTCTAGTTCACATAATGCTCTTCTCAGGGTGCACACAATGAAGTCAGTGTTTGTTAAAAGGAACAGCTCCCTCCAGCCTCTATATACACCAGTACATAGCTGAAGCCAAGTTCAATGAATTGGTGACCTTCTGAGTGTGCAACTTATCTTTGTTTGTTGCATTATGAACCAAAAATCTTGATCATTCGTAATAGGGTGGCTTTAGGGTTTCTTCCTTTTTCTACTGAAATGGCTTCGGCTGTGACAATGATATTCATTTACCCCACTGTGCAGAGTGTGCAGTAGCCTCTGTTGCAAACCCTTTATATTGGAGAAGCCAAGTGTAGATGAAGTCAAAAGAAGCCAAAGGATCTGGGTGATTTCATAACTCCTCCACAGAGCATTAACACCTTCTACCATGATGTATTAAGGTGGTAATAATTCTGCAGGAATGTTGCTTCCTGCTCTTAGTGGATGGATTATTCATATCCATGCTTAAATAATGATGTCATTGTTAGTTTGATCTTTGGCTGTTAGTATTATTATTATAGTGAAATATTAAGTTCAACTCTTGACAGTGAGATGAAAGTGTGATGCACGGGTGCTAAAGCTAGCTGCTGGAGCCTGCGTTCTCTTGGTGTGTGTGTGTGTGTGTGTGTGTGTGTGTGTGTGTGTGTGTGTGTGTGTGTGTGTGTGTGTGTGTGTGTGTGTGTCCTCATTTTCATCTTGCTCTCAATCATCTGTTATCACCTCATGTGTGAAGCACTGCTTAATCCAATAAACTTAAATGTCAGCACTCCAAAGAGATGTAGATAATAACATGCAATAATAAATTAATTAATTCAACAATTAGACTAGATTTACACAGTCCTTTCAAAGCTCTAGACAGCATGGTAATGTGGCGATGATTTGCATGAATGATTCATAAAACCGGACAAATATGATCACATAAAATTATGTCAAGGTTATTCATAATGATGATTCATTGTTTGCACCAAAGACTGTGGCCGTGTTTGGGATACTGAAGAGACAGTGAGGCAGGCTGATAGACAGACAAACAGGAAGACAGACAAGTGAACAGGGAGGAAGATCAAACACACAATTGAAGAAGACAGCCGAGGAACATATTGTTTTTCAGCTATTAAAGAATAAGAGTGGCTTTTGTTACAGTCAACAAATCCCAAGAAAACAAGAAAAACCCATCGCATTAGTCCGACTCTCAGAATTTAAGGCAGAAGGTTGATGTATGTGGGATTGATTCAAAACAAGCTGCAGCGCTCAGGTTCATCGTAATAATAACAGAGTTTTATGGCACAGAGCCGAGGAATCAGACTTTACCTACACATACAATACTGCTACATGCATACACCCCCTCGTCAAAAATGTATCTACATGACATCGCTATGGCAGCTATGGAGATACCTCCTGGGGACTGGTAGAACTATGACTGGCCAGCATGGGCTCTGTTTGTGTTTTCCCTTACTGATGGATGTAGATTGTTGAGACAACATGTAGCGAGGAGGGAAAAGGCTCAGTATTCTTCTCCTTTTCAGTAACGCACACCCAGCAAAGGATGCAGACCTGCTCATTCTGGCCTGCAGCTCACTATTACAGTAAAACAACGTATGTACGCTGACCAGATTATCATGAACTGGCTCAAACCATTTATGAAATAAAGTTAATTACAAAACAAATCCATGAGATGTGAACAGTTCGTAACGTCAGTGATGTATGTGAGTGCCGGGGTGAGATATAAGATGAAGTTGCAGGCTCCCAATTTAGCAATGAAACAAGGTGGACCTTCACATTGTCACTCACACCGCAAAGTGAATGACTGTATGGAAACACAGCGGCTGTCTGCATTATAATTGAAACATAAACTAGATGCTGAGCTAATTATAAATCAAAACCTACATCGGCTGCGTAATCATAAGGTGAAGAATGGGAATTGTAGTTTGTCAACAAAACCTCATAAATTCTATCAACATAAGTGTTGGTTTGTAAAATTCAGGTGGAATCAAGCAATAGGATATGCTAAGCTTTATTTTCCTCCTTTTGCTGTTGAAGCTTTTTCTATGCTCCGTCTAATTTAGGTGGTGAGTCCATTAATCATGTTGCATTTACATGGAGGAAATGCCAAATCAGCATCTCCCCCCTCTGCCATATACACAAACACACACCGCACGCGCACCGTGTAATCATTTATGTTTGAGATCTACTTTCTCAGCCTATTAATTCTGTGTAACCCGAACACATATCCTACTAGTCTGTGATTTGTAGAACACTGAAGCTATGATGTACACCAACACACAGTCACACACCATGAGGATGAGAAAAGTCAGAGGAGTGTTTACATGCCTGACAGATGGATGGTGGGAAGCACTAACAGACCACAACATGAACCAAAAGGAAAAGTCAGATATAATGCAGCTCATCTGCATTGCAAACTATATTCACTTCAAGGGTTGTGCGGTATTTCCATCTTTTTGATAGACTGAGAAAATGCACGTCTGTTTACAGAAGCAAACACACACTGTGAGCTGTTGTTGTCCTTTGAATAAGTTTAGAGTTACCTTTGTAAATCCAGGGCCTGAGCCAGGCTTCTTTCATCCAAGCTGCCCGAGTGCTTTCTCTGTGAGGGGAGCCATTTATTTGAAGCACACACATTAATGCACGCCGTGTATTAATAATTATTCATGCCTGTCATGTATGCCATTTACACACTTGCACAGCTAGGAAGAGACAAGGTGCAAAATATGAAGCAGGACAAAGAAGCACCCTTGGAATTTTAATTATTTTGTCGGGTGTGTTTTGGAGGTCTGTCTTCCTTCAGTGTTTCCTTCAGTCTCTTCTTATCATTCAATGTTCCAAATTTGTATTACGTGTTAATTAGACCTTTGCAGCAGTGGGCTGTGTTTCACACAGGCTTTTCCCTCTAATGGGATTCCATTAGCGTAGCCACTCGCTTATCCTCGCAATTAAAATTTGTATGTACATGTTCAGCCAATCAGGATGTATCTAATCAGCCCTGTGAGGGCTGCCCCTGTATAGACACGGGGGAGTGGTACCACCACTGCATCCACAGTTATGCACTCTTTTTTTTTTAAGTGACTGCAGATGGCAAACCTGCCAAGGATGGCTTCATTAGAGGACTTTCAAATTCTGCTCTTCCTTTTGTGTCTTGCTCTCACCCAGTACTCCCAGGACTGACGTTTATATTGGGTGATTATGCAGCATGCAATGTACGTCCAGTGGCGACAGTCAGTACCAATACAGGAAGTGAGAGGAGACCTCCATAGACCTGAAGTTAATCTTTGCTTTGTTGAAAGGAATAGCTGACATTTTGGGAAATATGCTTATTTGCTTTCTTGCAAAGAGTTAGATGAGAAGATAGATTCATATCTGTCCACTGAAAATGAAGCTAAAGCTGGCAGCCAATGAGCTCAGCATATCACAAAGACTAAAAGGGTGAAGGGTGAAGCAGCTCGCCTGGATCTGTCCAAGAGTAACAAAATGCACCTCCAGCACTAATTAACATGCTGTATCGACTTGTTTGATTTGTACAAAAACTGTACCAATTAGCACCAGCTGTGGATTTACAGGGGCTAACATCATAGTCTGGTTACCTGGCAACGTTACAGAGATGGCAAGACTCCAAGGAAGCTATAAAAGCATTGCATCACCATGTTGTGCATGAATGCACATTGGTGCCACATTCGACAGCTCTTGGCTCAGTTAGCATTGTGTTTAATGGGCAGACCACCTCGTCATTTCTTCAGTTTCTTCTCATTTACTTTTGTTTTCAAGGTTCATTTTGTTTGATTTGTGTGTTTGTTCATTCGTAACGTATTTGCATGCAAGTGAATTATTTTCTGATTATCAAGTTGTTAAAAGTTTTTCTAAAAGTTTCTGATATTCATGAAATGTGCCTTTGTTGTTTTATAGCAAACAGTTATCGCCTACCAATGCACAATTAACAATCAGAAAACTATTGTAAATGTTTAATACGTGATATTCCCATAACATCAGCTATTATTAATTCTGTCAATCATCATAAAGTAGCCTCCAGATAATAAAAAGAGATGGAATGAAGAATACAAATTTTATTAACACCAATTATTTATCCTAAACTCAATATGCCTACCATTCATCATTAGACAACTTCTTAACCAAACAATGGTTAAGTGTCAATCTTGTGTGTTTGTAATATGCTGCAAACAAAAACACATGACCAAAGTCCTCACCCTAGCCTTTAACTTAATACCTGTATGTTTGTCTCTCGTCATTAATTAGATAGGACAGACCACTCTGGAGATGCCACCCTTGAATAATTTTACCCATTGGTTTCCCTGGACAGTTTCAGTGCGACACAGCCCAAATTCTGTTTAAATGCTCCCCTTTCCACATGACTAAGAAAACACAGTCCTGGTGGAAACATTGCTGTAATGTATTTTTGTCCTCCCTCAGCCCTCATTAGCAGTCCGATGACATGATAGTGAATCACCACACAGAGTCTGGTCTGTCTCCATGTCCCTTTGGACATGCTGTCATATAATAACCTTGGTTCCCCTTGATTTCATGGCTGCTCCACACCGATTGCACAGTGGAGGCCAGATGTCCCTCTCTTTATATATTCAACCTGCATCTGTACAGCACAGAAACTCATCCTAAACAAGGTCAACAATATGACCAATTTCTATTTTCAAACTGTTAAGAATACAGTGCAGTGTTATTATGTGTAAGTCTACTGCTCCACTGTGTCAGTACTCAGTATGTGTGTATCACATTGCGTACCATAATATACTGTATAGTAACAGCTTATACAATATATGTTCTCATGTTAAAGGGATTATATTTGAAGGCAGAGTTAAGTCATCTTTAAATACTGGAAAGTAGAATGGATTTTGGCTGTCAAGCAACAAGCAACTTAAGCAGGGAAGCATTGATGTTCTAAAAAATGTTTGTAATTACATTTATAGTTGAGCTTTTATAGTATTTAATTTGCCAGACAGAGTTCACCAGTGTTAGATAATATAAATCATTATGATAGATATTGCAATCTTGGTAGCATCAGCTGTGCTGTATTATATATAGAAGTGTTATCTAAGGGGAAAATAAAATAGAATAAAATGTCAGCACAATCTGTCTTTCTTTTTAAAACTGGTGCCCATTTTCCTTATCTCTGTTTTCATCTGGAATTCATATATATTACCTACCTTGACTCTGTACAACACACATTCATCATACCATGAACCAATTACATGCTCCTGTCGCTGTTTTAAAGCTTCTTACTCGGCCAAAAAGAGAAAGTTTGTGTTGTCCTTTATGAGTTAATCAAATTCAACAACCATTGACTGAAACTCAGTATTTGACTAAATGGATGTTTTGGCTATTTTCCCCCCTCAATAGTTAATCTTTACGAGACGTGGTTTTCACACAGCATCGCAATTACGTAACATGCCATGGCATCCACGCTGTGACCTAACTGAGAATATGGATCCATGCAGAGACAGCATGACCTCAATTACCCTTTAGTGTGCTCTCTGACGTGTGTGTGTGTGTGTGTGTGTGTGTGTGTGTGTGTGTGTGTGTGTGTGTGTGTGTGTGTGTGTGTGTGTGTGTGTGTGTGTGTGTGTGTGTGTGTGTGTGTGAGGTATTTATCATGTTGTGGGGACAAAAATCTGTTTACACAGTCACATTGTGGGGACTCACCTCCCTTATAGGGACAAAATGCAGGTCCCCTTAATGTAAATCATTAAATTTAAGAGTGCAGACTGAGGATAGGGTTACAGGTTAGGTAAGGTTAGGTTAGGTGCAGGGTTAGGAATAGGCAAATAGTGGTTATGGTTAGGGTTATGGAAATGAATGTAAGTCTATGTAATATCCCCACAAGTGGTAAAAACACAACGTACGTGTGTGTGTGTGTGTGTGTGTGTGTGTGTGTGTGTGTGTGTGTGTGTGTGTGTGTGTGTGTGTTATAATGTTTTTGTACATGGAGAAATACTATAGGAAAACAATCCTTCTTTTCTCTTTTATGTTTTGTTGTGTATTGAGATCATTGAAGTATAATCAGAGCATGCCATATTGTAGACCTTTGAACTTATTACAGTTAGCTGTTTGTAATGTTTATGAGTTATGAGTTTGTGCTCACTAACTGATTGTCAGTAGGGATGTAACGATAAATTGACTCTGAGAATATGCCGTCATGGGACTGTGAAGCTACCTACCCTGATGTTACATGGTTATTTACTGCCTTTCCTTGTCAAAAAATGTTCTGTTTCTGTTTGAACAGCAGAGGGCGCACATAGTAGTCAAGAAAACAGACTCCCGTCATTCTTTACGTGCAAGCCAAGGGCTGCTAAAAGTAATTGTTATATATATACAGTATATGTAGCTAAAGACTTGAGGCCATTTTCTGTGGTCGACAACGATGAATTTCAGAGGTTAGTGAACATGTTGGAGCCAAAGTATACAATTCTACCAAGGCCACACTTAAGTCTCCCAGTGATAACGGCTCTGTACCAAGAGGCAAAAGCTAAAGTGCTGCAGAGCCTCAAAGAAGCAGAGAGCATCTCAATAACCACAGATGGGTGGACCTCACCCACTACTCAGAGCTATGTTACAGTCACAGCTTATGTTATGACCATTTTTTGGAGTTGGAGCTCAACATGAAGAATAGCAACAATCATCGCAGTATTGTTGCTGTTACAGACAATGCACAAAATATGGTTGTAGCGGTGAGAGAGGCCGGACTGCACACACTTTAGACCTCGCTTCACAAGTAGGTTGGAATGTAGGACGCACCAATCATCTGCTTGGTCATGTGATGTAGAAGCGTTTTTTTCACCACAGCTGAGCTGACCACCAAACAGAGACTGTTAAACCTGCCAGTACATAAACTGATCCTGGATGTGTTCACTCGATGGAACAACTCTTTTAACTATTTTATGCATTAAGATTTATTTAACAAAATAAAGGCAAGGCAAAATCCAACTCAGTACAAAAAAGTTCAAATATCCAAAAACAAGTACACGGATCAAAAAAAAGACAGATGCAAGGGACTAGCCTTAGAATTACTCATGAGAATCACAGGGAACAAGGAAAGGCACACAAAAGGGATGATGTGACGAAGACAAAGGGAAACACACTCGCTTAAATAGACAGGGGAGGAGAACTAATTACACACAGGTGGACGCAATCAAACAATCACAAGGGTGGGAAAACACTGGAAGTAAACTTTGACACATGAGGGATGGCTACAAAATAGAACAGGAAATAGACTAAGCTAAAAAGTCCAGATCCTAACAGTTAGACAAATTGCAATTTTGACTTAATGATGATACTAAGTGACAAGTCAATGCATCATCCAACCCAATATCAAGCGTATTATATAGAGCCGCCGGTCCACCGTGTCAGTGTCACATTTTGCCTCGACTAGCAAGGTACTAAATATGCAAGGTCCAGTTAGACTTTCAAAATAAAGCTTGCTTTGAAACATTTCAGGTGATAGTCAGAGTTTTGTAAAGCCCAAACCACAATGTTTTAGGGAACATCATGGATGTTGATTGATTGGAAACAATCAATGCTGACTTTCGGTTTAGGAAACAAACCCTGGTCTCCTGTGTGAAGGTCTTCCGTTTGGTCCGTCCATACAACCAGACCTCCTCCTTATATGGACTTTGCTGCTCCTTGTACAACATTTGTTCTTTGCTTTCCAGTCAAAAGCACTGGAGGAAAATAGTTCATCCAATAGTTGTTAGAGATATTTCAGTTTGAACTTAAGTGGTGGACAAACTCACCAACATTGCTGTACTGTATGTGTGTGCCCGTGTGTTTTATTTAGGAGCTGTTAGTGGAGCTCGGCTGGGCGAGCAAAACCAGAGGAAAGGTGGAGGAAGACGAGGGAGGGAGTGCACAGACAGAGAGAGGCAGCGGAGATGACTGTGACGATGAAGACGGCTGTGAAGCATCTGGTGAGGAGAACGGTGAGTCATACACACACACACGCAGACAAGCATGCATGCAAAAATAGAGGAATAAACATTAGCAAACATACACCCACACATATACACACAAACTGACACACGCACTTGCAAGCTCATCCTGTGGTTGTGCAAATAAAGGGATCCTGATTCATACATAACATATTAGCATAAACATATATACTGTATATGTATATATATATATGGATATACACACGGCCATCTTAAATAAAAGACAACACACACACACACACACACACACACACACACACACACACACACAGTTCATTGGCATGGTGGAGGTTTTAAAATGCTGCAGCCTCCACACATCTTGTGCCAGCAGGGAAATGCCCAGAGGGAGGGATAGTACTGAGAGATGGATTCAACTGTCCTCCCTCTCTCTCTCTCTCTCTCTCTCTCTCTCTCTCTCTCTCTCTCTCATTTCCTCTCTCTCTTTTTCCAGCTCTCTTTCTGCTGGTCTCAGCAGTTTATCTCCTCTTTGGCCAAGATAAAGGATGCACTAACAACCAGGTCATACCAAAAACAGAAATGGAAAAATAAACTAAATATTCATTTATCTCTTGACTTATTCATCATGCTTATGCTTATACATAATGCATGGGTGTCACAGGGAGAACTGAGGACCCCGAGGAGCCTTAAGGCAATCCCACAGAGTGAATGAAGTTGAAATTTGCTGTTATTTCAGTCATTGCACAGTGGTTAAATTCTGTGCTTTGTAGACTTTTAAATATGAGGGGGCTTTGAATTGCACCCATAAACATCAAAGCACTTGATTTAAAACATGAAATGTAAATTTAAAGACTCTAATAAAGCAACAGTCAAAAAAGTTAAAAAAAAGTTAAATTAGTGAATTAGCTTCAACGTGACTTTAAATAGTGAGGTCATACACTCACAGATAGACACCCGCAAAAGCCTGTAAGATTTTCTCTAAATTTGTATAATTTTTCTATTTTTATTAACATTTTATCTTTAGTTGTTAGTTGTTTTATTCATGAATACCAAGTTTAATTTGCATCTTTGCACCAAGTCTAAAAATGTTTTTATCAGGCTTTAAAACCCCACCATGCATAACTTTAGAAAGACACTTAAGGCGGATGGAAGGCAGTGTTCCCGGTCCTGTGTGTTTGAGAGTTTGTTCCACCTGTAACCACACCAGACAGTGATGTCAGGGTGTACTGACACACGCCCTGGAGTACACTTCAGCATCACTGCAGCATGGTGAGAAGTCAAACCACTGGAGGTAAACAAAAACAGGATTTAAGGGGGGTGTAAAGTTTCCCTGTTCTAAACCTAAACTAAAATTCTAGAATCCAAATTACAGTTCAGTTCACCAAATTCCCCTCAAAACATCCGAAGGCCTGGACATCAGCGTCCTCAGTGGTAGATTCAGCCCTGTATGTGGCATCACCTTTTTCCCTTCATTTCAAATTAGTGAGAAGAACACAGACAAAAACACATAACACACATCTGTAATGTGAATTAATCAACATCATTCTACTTTGGCAGTGTGTGTGTGTGTGTGTGTGTGTGTGTGTGTGTGTGTGTGTGTGTGTGTGTGTGTGTGTGTGTGTGTGTGTATGACCCGTCACTTATAGTAAGAAGCTAATTCAGAAAATAGGTTTAAACTAGTTTTATCAGGCTCAGCAGATGGTTTATGCAGAGTATTTTACTGTGGCAACTTGTCAAACTAGTCTGTATTTTCTCATAATAAGCACAACAAAATCTTTGTCAAATATCAATGTTATCTCCAGTCAGAGGCCTGAAGGACAAACAGTCCTCTAAGGCAGCTCTCATACTGCAGCTCCTCCATACTCTGTGGAAAGCTTTACTGTCCATGTCTATCTTTAGCTGGAAAAACACATATGTTGATTGACTGGTCAATATACGAGAAGACCCCAGCCACCTTTACGGTGACGGAACTTTCCATGACACAACTGGTTTATGACTGCAGTTTCTGTGGTGATGACCCAGGCTACTTATTTTCAAGTCAAACCAATGATGTCATAATAGTGTTTGTTGGTGTTGTTTTGAGTAGTTTCTAATGTACAGAATGGAAGCTGAACACGATAGAAGTTTAATTGGCAGAGGCGGTCTTGCTTAATGGGTTGACTGTCAGTCAGCTCACTAAACCAGGGCTCATTCTTCTGCATCTTCACCTTGTTACCCATGACCTATAGAGTCATGTGTGATGTCATCGGATAGTGGGATCTCTGCCCCCAGGGCAGGATGTAATAGTGTTAAAGGTCATTGTCACATTAATTACCCCTGCACTGTCCTCGTCATTACTGTGGTCATGAGTGTGCCTCCGTCAGTGTACGTCATGACAGAGACACACTCATCACTACAGTGTTATTGTTTGTTATTTGTGATACTCAACTGTAGGTCAATAGTTCCCAACCCCCGGGCTGCTGACTGCTACCAGGCCAAGAGGAGACAATATGATTGCACAGAAAAAGCACAATAACAGTTTTAGAACTTCATAGCTTATTTGTGTCCTAATTCACTTGAGCATTATTTCTCCTTGTTGAACTTACAAGAAAACAGTGATTTACAATTTCCATCAGTATGTGGAGGTAATCACTACTGTCACCAAACCCGAGCCCAATGGGTCCCGATGAAGTTTTGGGTTTCAGGCTTCTTGTTTCTTAAAGGTTTGGGCTCAGGTTGAGTTCAGGTCTGGTTATTTTCGAATGTAATTTGTTCATAAATGTATCTCTTTCTGTCTTTCAGCTCTCCCTTGCAGAAGAGATGTGAACTCAATGAGTTTGCCTCATTAAATAAAGTTTATATCTTATGGATAATATACAAGAAGACTATAGTTGTTGGATTGGGTTAGGTTTCAGTCAGGTTGGGTTTTAAAGAAATGGTTTCAGTCTGGCTTTAAGTCTCAATTCTTTCCTGTGCAGAACTCTAATAGGGTGTTCCAACAGTTACTATTACTGCCACCAAACAACAAAAATGACTTGAGAAAGATTGAGAAGGAATCAAAGGCCCAACGCATGTTGTACACCTTGTGTTTCTAAAAATGATCCATGACGTAAGGTATGCAGCACTAAACATTGCTATTGAAGTTAGGGGATTTGATGCAGCAGTGGGCCGACTAATTTCACAATAAGCTTCCAAGTGTCACCCATATATCAAAGATCTAACATTTACTAACGTGTTCAGTAAGACCATTGAGTCAACTTGGAGATTTTCGTGTGTTTTACAAGAACAAAACTGTATTTAAGATCTCACTTTGGAAACCACTATAGATGTGTGGTTAGCTTCATTGAGAGTATTATAAACTGCAGTATTTCAATGCAAATGACAGGAGATAATAGTCAGGATTATGTTTAAAACATAGAGACACTGCTGATGTCGTAGTTGTGAATGTAGGACTGTGTTCATAACAAGATAAAACATTTACGCTCCCTTAAATGTTTGTTTTCTTATACTGCATCACCCCGTAATTTAACTCTGACAAAATAAGCTATTTGTTGGCACATGTGTCATAACCTTTAGACTAACCTTGATGTGTCATATCTGTGGAAACTCATGTCTCCCGCTGGGGCTGAAACTGGTGCGCTGGCTATTTACAAAGAAAATTGCTGGTTATGATTTACCGAGCTGCTGGTGGGGTGTGGGGATCGTGTCTCTCAAGCCACAATGAATTCCTGGAGAAAGAATCACAAGTGACAAAAGGGGATTTTCTGCATGCCTCCCTGCTTGATGGCATCTCTATGCATATAAACAAGGCTCACAGGCACTGAAGCTGAAAGAGTGATGCAGTATCAACCAGACCACACAAATCACAGAGGTTCATTTATTCTTTTAAATATTTACTTTCTATCCCTGTACTGAGCAGTAAATCAGTAGTTCTGAGCTAAGGTATGAATAAAATACCATATGACTTTTTTTTTTTGGGGGGGGGGGGGGGGGTCCATCTCTACATCTTCCTATCCATGCTCTCTGACTCTCTCTTTAAAATTCAGCCTACAAACCACTTCTCAAAATCTGAATCGCTGAAATGTGGAGCTTATTATTTCACAGGAAAGGAAGAGCATGCAAGCAAAACTGTGTTTGCGTGAGAAAGAGAGTGTTGGCGAATGTGTGGATTTGCATGCACAAATTAATGTTTATGGCTTGTTTGTGCGTGCGTGCCCGACATGTGCTGCACAACTTAAGTGTGTTTGTGTGTGTGTGCAGGCGGTACATCTGTTGCTGTAATGTCTTTGTGTGTAATCCAGTATGTTTTATGGATGGCCCAGTTCTCGGGCTGAAACAGATCCAGTAGCCTGCTGCCTCTTGACTTACAATGACTTTCTCAATATCAACCTGCTGCTTTGTTTAACACACACACACACACACACACACACACACACACACACACACACACACACACACACACACACACACACACACACACACACATGATTGATCTTAAGTTCCCTCTCTCTCTCCCTCCCTGGGCTGCAGATATGAACAGGGATGAATCAAACGAAGAAAATATTCTCCATCTTATAATTAATTCTCATGACATTTGGGCTTTGTTGAATATTGAAGAGGGACAAGAGATGTGGGGATGAGAGGTGGAGGTGGTGTGATATCAGCCAAGAGCTGAAATAACACCTCAAAACTTGAACATCTCGGTGCCAAGTGTGTGTTTTATTTATGTGGGCCACTTAACAGAACAAAGTTATTTAGTCATGTGTAGCACAGGCTATTTCTATTTGATTTAAGTCCATCTACAAGTTGATCTCAGCCGGGGAGGGAGAATCACTCGGCAAACATTGTTCACAGATCAAAAGCAAAGGAACAAGGCAGGCACCAACATATGAGCAGTCAAAAGCATAGAGCCTAGCTTAGCGCTATTTGTGCCATATTATAAAGGTTTTTTCTTTTTAAGTTGACAGTGAAGTCTAGCTGATGCTTTATTTTTTTTATCTAACACAACAATAGGTCTTGCCATTAAAAAGGCCGTGCTGATCCATGCTAAATTTGTTATCGAGCTCGGCTTTACTATCAGGAATCAGACACACATTTCATACTTAATTTCAGTAGCTACTGGTTTTAATTAGCTATGTGCTATCTGCTATGTCACAGATGGCATTAAACACAGACCATTTCTTCATTAGGTCATTTCTCATCTTCCCCTCCCCTTGAATTCAGGGAGATTAAACCAATTGATTTTTTCTCCCCAAACCAGCACAATCCCTTCTTCAACTGCCCCTTCTCCGATCCCTCTGTCTCCCCAGACATATCCTATAATGTCAATAATGTAAATGTAATCACAGCTTCTCTTCTCTTCTCTTCTCTTCTCTTCTCTTCTCTTCTCTTCTCTTCTCTTCTCTTCTCTTCTCTTCTCTTCTCTTCTCTTCTGTGTAACAAATGAAATCCTGTGTCACCATAATTGCTATGCTTTAAGCTGTGATGTGGTGGTGGATGCAGAGGTGGGGATACTTTAACCTCCAGGTATCCATGAATCACATTACAACCACTAATGTCAGTATAGTCTGGAAAGCACTGATCATTTTCCCGTAAAAGACCTTACATTCATAGTGCTCACAAAATTCCTGTTCCAACTAAATGTCTTACGGCAGTTCATGTTGTCCTAAAAGAGCTGCTGAACAAATACAAACACGGACAAACGCATTTTAAGGTTTGTCTTTCACAAACAATCTCAACTATGTTCAGCAAGTCTTTGTATTTTTATGAAGTACAAGATATATTTTTCTGTGTGCGTGTGTGTGTGAGTGCGTGTGAGTGTGCATAGACATGTATTACTTAGGTTATAGGGACATAAATCTGTTTACACATTGTTGGGACTTTTCTACCTTATGGGGACAAAGCACAAGTTTCCCTCATGTAAATCATTAAATTTTAGGGTGAAGAATTGGGTTAAGGTTAGGTTTAGATTAAGGTTATGTATTGGTTTAGGTTAGGGTCTCCAGGAAATATATGCTAGTCTATGTAATGCCCTCAAAGGGGACCGAAACGCAACTGTATGCGTGTGTGTGTGTGTGTGTGTGTGTGTGTGTGTGTGTGTGTGTGTGTGTGTGTGTGTGTGTGTGTGTGTCCGTGTGTGCGTGTGCGTGTGTGGGGACATTCAGTCCATGTAACCATGGTAACCAGGTGGTCTCTCTTCCCATGGGTGTTCATTTGATGACAATGAAGAACAAGAAAGAGAGGGAAGGAGAGAGAGAGAGACCGAGAGGAAGAGATGGAGAGAGAAAGGAGGTGTGGCTGATTTTGTGTCATCTCTGTTGTCCAGCTAACATAATGTATTGTTCGATCATGCTCTCTATCATTTTGTTACCTGCGTTGTGTTATAATACCTTGGAAATCTCATTAAGCATAGTCTAATTTGCAGTTAAAACACTGTCAATATTCTCATCATAGCCCTGCACCAAATAATGCACACACTGAGGCATTTTTGTCCTCTGTCCACGTATCTTCCCTCCATCATCTCTGCCTTGCTCCTTTGGCCTCTCCCCCACTTCCCTGGGGCCAGATTCACAAAGCCTTTAGAAGCTATTTCATCTTAAAGGCGGAGGCCACTGTTTTCCAGCGCCTGAGCATGTTACCCCTCTGCCCGAGGACACTGTGATCTGCATTCATAAGCATCTGTCTAAAGGGAGCCAGAAATAACAATAAAAAGTCTGGTGAGGCTCCTAATCTGCACCGGTGACTATAAAAGATCCCAGAGTGAGCCTTTGCATTGGATTGATCAATGCTATAAAAAGGAATGAAACTGCTTTCATTGTACATGCAGGCACTGGAGACCATTAGGGTGTAAAACATGCTATGAATGCAGTCACTATCCCACTGATACAGCACATTTTCTCTGGAAACATTTTCTTCTTATCTTATCCTGCTTTATTTTCACATGTAGTCAACAGTCTGTTGTAACAACAGAGTAAACATGTCTCCTTCTTCTTTTCATTATGTTCTGTATATACAACTAATGAGGGATATGCATTAGTAAGTATATTTTGTAGAAAATGTTTACTGTGTAGCATATTTAGCAGATTTGTCAGCTGTTGGCAATGTGAGTGGACAGTATCAGCAAAATGTTCACCATCAGCACATTGCATTTGTTTTCCCTTTAATATCTCTTCCTTGCTACGAAAGCATGGTGGTTGTGGTCTTATTAAACAATGAAAAGGTCAGTGCAGATTTGAAGCACAAGGCCAGGCATGTTAACTTTTTGGTATCTGACCAAAACTACTATCTTCCTCTCACCTTAAAGAAAAAGTACAGTCTGTAGTTCTCCATAAACCCATGGTATGGATGCCACATTTTCTGGATTGGAGAAACCATTGCCAGTGAAGATCCTCTAGCAATTGTGTTTTGTCCAAAATGCATTTTGCAAAACAAATTAATAGCACATAATCAAACTTTGTACCATCACTGAGACTTCTGTGTTTTTTATAATCTGGCTGTTGTTCTCTTTTAATTGCTCCTCTTTGTCTGCACTTGATTCTTTGGTTTTATTTTGTTTATATTGCCCAAGTCTCACAGCTTGGGGTATATTGACTAGAGGATACACACATACAGAGCACATACTGTAGACCCACATGAACACACACACAAAAATCAATGGGGGAGAGGAAGGAGATAGGGAGGAGCAGATTCAGGAGAGGAGGACGACAGGGGGTAACAGGGGGTGCAGAGAGAAAGGGGAATCATAAGTGATAGTGCTTGCATGCTGTGTGTGTGTGTGTGTGTGTGTGTGTGTGTGTGTGTGTGTGTGTGTGTGTGTATTCAGCATGTGGTAATGGTTCATAAGCAGTCGAGTTAAAATGATAGATCCTCGGGGTGGAAGATACGGCTCATTAAAGAATTACACATTCACTTTGCTCTCATTGTCTTTCTCATTCAGAGCGACTTCAGTTCTGTTTTGTTCATGGCCCGCTGAGAGAGATAAAAGAACTGAACTTTACATGAAAAGCCGTGCATCGTAGAATATGTACTGATCAACACGGTTGACTCCCTGCACTCCACCTATATGCCACCTGTATTGGTTGTCATGTTCTGCTCTGTCCCTGCCTGCCTGTCTATCAGCATGTGTTTGCCTATTTTCTGCTTGCCTCTCTGACTCCACGCTTGTCTCTACACCTGATGAGCTTGTTCATGCAAGTCTGATTAGACGTCATCTGTTTATTAGTCCTCTCTGCAGTGATGCTAATTTTCTCTTATGACCTTTTGAATGAAGCCTGTTGCCCTTGCTTTGTCTCGCTCTTTCTACCTCCAGCTTCATTCCTCATGTATTCAAATGAGCATTCACATGCCACACACACAGCAGACACCCCCACTGGCCTGTGTTGATGTACAACCTTCAACCAACCACCACGCCGCATTCATCCTTTCATCCACGTCCAATCGCAGGCGGCGCCTCGCCGCAGTCTTGAGCTCATTTTTTTTTCTATGTGTTTCCTCCAAAGGTTTTATGATTCCACTGGAGGCTATGCTTAACCTCACTGAGCGTGACCTTGGGAAGATGCTTCACTGCAAGTCAAACCGCCATGTGAAATCAAGCACGCCATTAATCTGAATATTACCATTGAGACCATGTTACCGCGCAGTTAATTTGGGACCAGTGGAACAGGTGATCTGACCAGACCAGTTAGAAATAATTCAATAGATACACAAGTTTAGAAATAATTATAGGTTTCAGAGACATTAACAGTTGATTTACCTAAATATTCAGTAGAAAGTGAACAGACCTTTCAGTTCATGACTCTG